>NW_015505398.1:2470061-2475695 GCF_001515645.1 Sinocyclocheilus grahami | reverse complement strand
TTGCTTGAGTGTTTCTGCATTATATGAGTGGCTTTGGAATATAAATCGCAGCACGTTTCAGATGAAAAAACACGACTTCTATTTCTGAAAATATCACAGTTAGGAGATTTATAACGAGTGATTCCCTGCATTATTACAGCAAAGCACGTGATTACAGTACTAAGCCGCTGCAAAGGAGCAGCTCTAATGCTATTAAATTAAAGATGATGTACCATAGAGCAAAAAAGGAACAGTTAAAGTAACAAAAACTTGTAAAATACATTTTAATGGGCATAATTAAGTGTGAAAATAACCAAAGGATATACAGTCAAACCAAAACTTATTCAGAGACCAGATATCATTTTTGATATTTTTTTTACTAGTGGGTGCAGGACACTATAGTTCATTGATGTAAGTGAGGATAGCAAAATAAAGTAAACTGTGACAAATTATACCCAAAATGTCTTCATACAGTGGACTATCAGTAAAATTGATACAAATTTGGGACCAACATTTTTTCAGACCGAGTCTGGAAAAAAAAAATGAAGTTCAGGCTTGCAAGAAGTTGGGTGACAGCATGCCCAGGAGACTACAGGCTGTCATTAAGGCTAAGTATTGATAGTTGTGTAAATACTGTCATACTAACAGCTGTCTAATTTTTGGTTGATTGTAATCCATTAGGCTACATACCTTTCTATCAAAGTTATCTGACATTATCAAGCTGAATTTGTTCTGACACAGTTTAACTCTGAGTTCTTGTCATATTTTATTACCATTTTCTAAACTATAGCGAATAAACTGTGATAATGTGAGAAATGTTGAATTGGTATTGGGTATTGGGTAGGATTGGGATGTAGAATATGCTCATGCAGAATATGTGCTTTATAAGTACTCATAATCAGCCAATATGTTAATAATCTGTATTGTAATAAGCAACTAGTTAACAGTGAGAATTGGTCCCTATACTAAAGCGTTACCCAAATTTTTTTTTTAAAGAAATTATTTATTTTTAATCAGCAAGGATGCATTAAATTGATCAAAAGTGGCAGCAAAGACATATATAAAGTTATAAAATGTTTATATTTTAAATGCTGTTCTTTTGCACTTTATATTCGACAAAAGAATCTTGAAAACATATGTATCCCTGTTTCCATAAAAATGAACATTGATAAGAATAAGATATGTTACTCAAGCAGCAAATCAGCATATAAGAATGATTTCTGAAGGATCAATTACATTTAAAAAAAAAAAAAAAAAAAAAAAAAAACGGTTACTTTAAATTGTAATAATATCTCACAATTATATGTCAAGAAGTAAACAGGGCATGAAAAGGGAAAGAGTAGGAAGGAAAGAGCGACTGGTATGTTTGAAAGCTATAACAGGCCGCTCCACTGATGATGCTCTTTTGATTAGACTTAAAGGACTAAAAGAAAGACAAAAGTACACGCAGGTTCACCCAATGCCCCCTCCTCCGTCTCTATTATAGTGTCCTCTACCACCACTGTTTTACACTGATAATATCACCCTGTTCCTGCAACCAGTGCTGTTTCTGTCCTACTGCGATAATACTATATCTGCAAAAAGAGTGAGTGACTGTCGACGGAAGAACATTTTAGGTTTATCCCACTGGAAGTGAAAATTAAGAGAGGGATTAGCAGCAGTTTGGACGCTCTGAGATACTTTGAAAACGGTTACTTTAAATTGTAATAATATCTCACAATTATATGTCAAGAAGTAAACAGGGCATGAAAAGGGAAAGAGTAGGAAGGAAAGAGCGACTGGTATGTTTGAAAGCTATAACAGGCCGCTCCACTGATGATGCTCTTTTGATTAGACTTAAAGGACTAAAAGAAAGACAAAAGTACACGCAGGTTCACCCAATGCCCCCTCCTCCGTCTCTATTATAGTGTCCTCTACCACCACTGTTTTACACTGATAATATCACCCTGTTCCTGCAACCAGTGCTGTTTCTGTCCTACTGCGATAATACTATATCTGCAAAAAGAGTGAGTGACTGTCGACGGAAGAACATTTTAGGTTTATCCCACTGGAAGTGAAAATTAAGAGAGGGATTAGCAGCAGTTTGGACGCTCTGAGATACTTTGAACTGATTGTACATGCTGAGTTTGAAACTGACACCAGGGTTTTAGGCTTGTCTCTGCTCTCCCCATTCAAACTGAAACAAGGACATGACATGACAGAGCCATGTAGTGTGTGAGAATTTGCGAATATGTGTGTGTGCGTGTCACCTTATCGCTGTTGTAGTAAGTGAGATTTCCTCCTTCAAGCTTCACCCATCTTCTCTGAAAGACACAGTTCCTACAAGTACAAAATAAAGTGTCACATTGACAAAAGTCAAAACATATCATTATTCATGTTACAATATTAAACTGACATTTAGTGAGGGTTTATTATCAGGGCCATTTGAAACAAAATGAATACATTTGCATCAAGCAAAAGGAGTAAGAGGAAGAAAAACTAAAACAGGAAGGCCACTTTAACAAGTGGGTTTAGCATGTATGGAAACTGATACGAAAATAAAGTGTGAAATAGAGTGTAAGTTAATGCCCGCCTCTGCTGAAGCATTGTACACTTGCTTTCAAAAATGATTCATACACTACCATTTGGGGTCAGCAAGATTTGTTGATGTTTTTAAAAGAAGTCTCTTTTGCCCATCAAAACAATATTATATATATATATATATATATATATATATATATATATGTATATGTATTATATATATGAATATATATATATATATATTAAAATTGCATTTATTCTTGTGATGCAAAGTTGAATTTTCAGCAGCCATTATTTCAGTCTTCAATATCACATGACCCTTCAGAAATCATTCTGATGTGCTGATTTTGTGCTCAAGAAACATTTCTTATTATTATCAATGTTGAAAACAGCTGTTATGCTTAATATTTTTGAAGAAACTGTCATATATTTTTCAGGATTCTTTGATAAAAAGACCCCAAACTTTTGAACAAGGGGGAAATTTTATAACTAAAATCCAAGCTGTAAAATAGAAATGTAAATAAAAATAAAAGAGAAACCAGAAACAGCTCTGGTACCTTCATCTTAATCTATATTCATGTACTGCATAGTTTAATGACAAATTTTAATTCATTTTAAAAATCTAAGCAGAATAAGGCCACTTTGCAATTACAGACTCAACTTGTGATGTCAAGCTAATAAAGATAACAAAAATCCAACACAATTTGATTCTCTGAATTTCAATAAATAATTACATATCAAGCAGCAGCCAATGTTTGGATAACCGTTAGGTCATGTGGCCAGTAGGAGCACATTACTGCTCTTAGAACTGGAGCATTTAGTAATCAATGCTGCTAAATGTGAAATTTGAATTGTATCATGAGAATTACAGTGGATTCAAGCTCCAAAGGTTTGGGCACGTTGCGGTCAGGTCACTGCAGTGTGAAGTAAGGTTCCTGCTGTTGTGTGGCTTCAGAAGACTTAAAATATAGTGCATGAGTCATGCAGCTACTTTCATGGTCATGAGGTCATATGAACTGAATGGCAAAGAGCTGCATGAAGTGCATCTCCTGTGTTCAAAATATAAAATAACAGTGTATGGAGAACAACATTTTTGGGTGAACTATTCCTTAACATTTATGTGCTTTAGTACTTGACTTACAGTATTCTCAAAAATAATCCTTAAAAAAAAAAAGAGTATACACAAAGAGTGCAAAGCAGCAAACAGAGGCCTGCGTGTTCCTTACCCTTGAGGAGAGAGTTTGTCTAGCCAGCCTGCTTTGGAGGCAGCATTATGGGTCCCATAGAAGCAGGCATAGGGAGAAATGGAAACTTCTGTTAGAGAAGGAAGGTTTGGTCTCAGTAGGCCTGGTAGGTCATCTTGTGCCTTACTGTATATGTCCTTCACATCTGTTTGAGGCTTGGCCAAAGCTGATGGTCCAGTGCTCAAGAGAAGAGTAGGGTGTTTAAAAGAACATTCAGTAGCCAATCGCTGACCAAGCGTAGATTCTTGGACAGTGGAGTAATCATCATCATCATCATCATCATCATCATGTTGATGGGAAAGGTCTTGCTTCTTGTGATTGTGTGCTCTTTCTTGGTTTTGTGTCTGCTTGTTTCTAAAAAAAAATATTAAGTTGTAGTAAGGAAAAGGCTAAATAATAACACACAATAATTAGGTAGGTAACTTCATTTCATTTCCATTGCGTTACGTTCTTTGAAAGGATGACCATATTTAGCGAGAGGGACACTGTTCCTGAAGAAAATTAAAGAGAAAGTTTACCCAAAAATGAAAATTTTCATCATCATCATTTTCTCACCCTCATGTCATTTCAAACCTGTATGACTTTCTTTTAAAAAAGACAATATTTTGAGTAATGTCTAAGTATTTTTTTTTGTCCAAACTTTTTGGTTACCAACCCTACAGAAGAACGGAAGTTATACAGGTTTGCAAAATAATTTTATTTTAACTATCGCTTTAAGAATAAATAGAGGAAATGTAAAGAATATTTGATAATGAACACTTTCATCAATGAAAATTAATTCACATCCAAGGTGCTGATGCTGATTGGCCATTACACCTGGCCATCATATCCTACAAACCACAATATTGTCTACAGAGATCCTCCGAGTACCACAGTGGGCATATGAAAATCTACAAACTGTGCTAAAATCACTGAAATCATCAAGAATTAGAGGACTTCACGTACAAGTTAATTATTTTAGAATTAGGTTGTTAAAAAACAGGCTAAAGGACAATGAAGTTTTCCAAACTGTTCACCTTAACTTCTGTTGATCCAGGTTCTCTTTTACTCCTTGACTGGACATAACATCGTTGCCCCCATCCTGAAAAACAAAAGCAATCAAGATGAAACTAAAAGCAAGTCTATTTTCTAAATTCTGTTTTCAAATACCGTTCACCATTGTTATGAATGTCTTACGGCATTTTCAAGACCTGTAGACTAAAGGGACTTAATCGTACCATAATGTGTTATGTAGCGAATCAGCTCATGGGGAAATATGAATAATTAAGCATAACTAGTTATAATTAACTATTCATATTTTAGATCCGCTGTAGATATTTAGCTGACCTCTCAGGGTCAACTGTCTTGTCAATTCCAAGAACGTTAATTTCCTGGTTAAGGGAAATAACTTTCTTACTGTACAATTCTACAAGCTTGTAACGTAAATCTGCATGATTAGTGACTCCGGTTATGAGCAAACAATGAACACGTCAAGTGTGATACAAGTAAGGTTTTATTAACTACATAAACACTTAAACTAGTCTAACATACACATACACACACACACACACATACAGTTGGTATAGGAAAGGGTTAAAGTTTAACTCAGCATAGAAAGAGGCATAAAGAATGAATTTTATGGAACATGCATATTCAACAGATCTAAAGCCTGAGGGAAAACGTCAGATTCTTAGTTCAAACAAACCTTGTAAAAAGGTGTAACTGATACTTAATATATCAATTAATAAGACTAAGTTTGATACTTAGCGAGTCTCGGAGGTCTGAAAGAGATTCCTGATGCAAATCTTAAAGCTTCCCGTTGATCTTTGCTGAATTCGGGTCGATGAAAAGAACCAGTTTGAGTCAGAGAATCTTTGGTGAATGGAAAAGTCAAGGCCGAAAGGCCTGGCAC
>NW_015505398.1:2455062-2469470 GCF_001515645.1 Sinocyclocheilus grahami | reverse complement strand
AAGATTACATATAGTGAAAAGGGATGATCAGGAATGGGTTCCCTCACAAGCATACTAAAATAGTCTAAGAATATCAAAGACAAAATACACAATGACAATAATATACTCAATGGCCTGAAGAATATGTGTGTTCATTCAAATAACGGTTTTTCTATGAATTAACTAGAACACAGTCCATTTCTACTCTGCTTTTCCTTGGGACATGCAGGGATTTTCCCTGCTTTACATACTTTTGGCCAATAAACCCAGTGATATCAGCGTTGGTTGCCATGCAACAAAGAGGCCTGTTCGACTTCCTGGGGTGTTACGCATTCCGGGGGGGAAGGGTTCATGGGTCCTCATATGGCTTGTTAACTGAGGTTACAGAGTATTTGTTATATAAAAAGAGAATATATAGTGTGTTGGATTGGTCCAGACGCTACAGTTACATACAGTACTGTATATACAATTTATCAGTAAGAGTGAGAATCACAGCTTTGTTTCAGAGAAGAGCAATGACATTTGTGACCCTGGAGCACAAAACCAGTCTTAAGTCGCTGGGGTATATTTGTAGCAATAGCCAAAAATACATTGTATGGGTAAAAATTATAGATTTTTCTTTTATGCCAAAAACCATTAGGATATTAAGTAAAGATCATGGTCCATGAAGATATTTTGTAAATTTCGTACTGTAAATATATTCAAACTTAATTTTTGATTAGTAATATGCATTGCTAAGCACTTCATTTGGACAAATTTAAAGGCGATTTTCTCAATATTTCGATTTTTTTGCACCCTCAGATTCCAGATTTTCAAATAGTTGTATCTCGATCAAATAGTGTCCTATCCTAACAAACCATAAATCAATGGAAAGCTCATGTATTCAGCTATCAGATGTTGTATAAATCTCAATTTCGAAAAATTTACCCTTATGACTGGTTTTGTGGTCCAGGGTGACATTTTACGATGTTTTTTTCTGTGGTTTTCAAGTGCAGTAAGTAATGTGCTCACCAACAGAATTAGACTGCTGCTTTTTACATAACACACTTTCAATTATGAATTACGACACTGATGGCAAAGCTTGGTTCATTGTACTGCTGGGTCAGATTGCTGTTTACTCACAAGCAAACCACTCCAGAATTTGTTTACAATCGAGCTGAGACCACATTTTTTTATTATTTTGGTGCAAATCCAAGCACAATTGCCATGTTCATATATGGCTAAGTAAACTGAACTATGAGAGAAAACAAGGCAGGTTCTAAAACAAATGTTCTAACCCTAACCCTTACTAACCCTTACTAAAACTGTAATTCGTGCTCTACATGTGAGGTCATTGTAAATCATGTTACTTTATATGTAGCATTCATTTTAATATAACATATTCCAGCACAGGCAGGTTTCGTATAGACTCACCGATTCCTTTTCTGCTGAATTGTACAGAAAAAGCTCTCCATATGGGGCAATGGGGGACAAGGTCCTTTGAAGTGATGCTGTAATTAACACAACAGGAATGAATCATTATGACAAAGCAGGTTGTGGTTATGTGGTTCGATTCTAGGAGGAGGGCAAAGGAGAAAGAGTAAGACAAAGAAAGAACGAGGCAAAAGAGAGAAAAGAACAAGCATAAAATGAGATCCCACACACTGTCCTTTAGCACAGCCAGCTTGGAAAATGTACCAAAGAGAGAGCAGCTTGGGTGACTGGTTGTCAAGGTGACAAATGACCACCATATCTCTGCGGAGACAGTAAGGGGCAGCATGAATTCCAGACTGTTCCCTCCGGACGGACACACACATAGATATATAGCTAATAGACAGGGCCCCCCGCTAGATAAGACCCTACTGTAGGGTGTTTGATCTAGACACCGCTATGTTATCTATGATAGAACTGTACTGTATTGTATCACATCTTAACCCAGTAGCAAAGGTGTCATTTCAGATTTGTGTCATCATTTATCTTTATCAAGATTTGACCTTCTAACTACAGATGATACGCTCACTCTCTCTTTCTCTCTCTCTGCCCTGTTTTATCCGTCTTCTACAAGAACCCATTTCAGGATAATTGTGTAAATCTCTCACTGAGCATTTTGGAAATGTTCGTGAGACACCACAGTCCTTTTTTGCCCCATTCTTTGCTGTCATCCTTAACTTGAAGGCCAAAATATTCTAAAACTGTTGATTAAACATTGATTTTTCTAATCGTATTTTCTGATCATCACATTGCAAACTAATTCCCTGTTCCCAGTACTTAAAACTTTTCCTCTAAAACTTCATCTACCTTCTATTACATTTTAGTCTCCAGAGAGTAAGAACAGAATTAGGTTGTAGATCTAGTAGATATAGACATTATTAAACCACTTTTACACCTGAGCTTGGTTTCTGACTTCAGTGTAACTCCCAATTCCCGACTACACACACACACATCTCGCTGAAACAATTTCCAAACTATTCCTCTAGGATGCTAAAAGCACCTTTCCTGCCACAATTACAAACACTGCGACGTGTTCGGAATGGGGACACAATGGAGCATTTCAAAGCCAAAGGCAGTTTCAAAGACACACACACAAGCAAGCTGCTGTAAGTTTGGCAAACTAGGCTTCTCCACATGCATGCATGAGGAGATAAGAGCATATTCCTCTGAGAGACTGCATCCCATTTTTTTAATGGCTCAATGACTCAATCACAAGAATAGAGACAAATCAGAACAAAAGATATAAACTGCTGAAGCTGAAATAAAGTGAAGCGCAGAGTACCTTTCTGACTGCCTGTGGGGCAGATGAGTCCCTCAGACTTTGTGAGATGGTCATTGTTGTTTGCCGCCACATTCCTGCACACATATTTGTAAGGAGAAAAATGTGAATGTTTTGTACATTTCTGATTGAATGGATAGAAAACAAACAACATTTTAAAGTCCCATTCAGTGACATCCAGGGTTTAAATTGGGTCGGGGCCGTCCAGGGCTGAGCCCCGGCACATAGACTCCAGAGCTCGACATTAACGCTTCATTAACGCCAGACAAGTAACCTGATTAAAACATCAATAACCAAAAATAACTAGGCAATCACCAAAACGCAAGTATTATTCTGATTTTATTACATTTAGAGTAAGTGGTGAATAGTGGATATAGCTGCTGTATAAAATGCATGTACTGACGGTATAAGGTTGCGCTGCTGAGGAGAGGCTCAAGCGGCCTCTCCAAGAGAAATTAAAACACACAACACAAAGAAACTCAGCATGCTGAGGTAAAAATTCAAAATGGAAAGTTTTTGTATTTAAAATACAGTTAGTCACACAACGTTTTCACCATCACGACTGTTCAATAGTTCAATAAACAGTTCAATAAGCAAGTACAATAATATTAGGTCGCTTACATTTTAGGTGCAGTATTGCAGACTGCTTTTGTTCTATTTCTTATGTGGTCTCTCAAAACACTTTAATTTGTCCACCAGCACTACCTAGCCTGTATAATGTGATATAGGAGGCATTATGTACTTTTTGTCATTTGTTTTTGGAAGTCATGAACACTTCCACCAGTGTCCTTTGCAATAGTGCAATAGTGAAAATGCTGAAGATAATGGAAACTATTTTCAAACATTTTTGTTTGAAAGTATGCATTAACAAATCAAATGTAAGATTTTCACTTTAGCCCTAGTATTCCACTTAAACGGATAGTTCACCCAAAAATGAAAATTCTGTCATCATTTACTCAATCAAACAGTTGGTGGTTGCCATTGACTTCCATAGTATTTTTTTTTCCTACTATGGAAGTCAATGGCAACCACCAACTGTTTGATTACCAGCAATCTTCAAAATATCTTATTTTGTGTTCAACATAAGAAAGCAACTCATACAGGTTTGGAACGACATGAGGGTGAGTAAATGATGACATAATTTTCATTTTTGGGTGAACTATCCCTTTAAGTCACACAACAAATGTGCATTTTTAACAGAACAAAAATTTTCTGGCACTGGTGGGTCATTTTTTCTTAATTTATTTTTTGTTTATGTTATTTACTTAAGTGGCGTAGACCATACTTGCAATTTGTCCTATTCATGTGACTATACTTGAATTTAACCTATCCAAGTACAGTCACGCACAGAGTAGGGCTGGGCAATATAGCTAAAAAATGTATCAACGATATAATTTTTCATATCGTTCGGTATAGATAATTATTTACATTTTTTATAATCTTTTTAAAACAAAGAGCAATAGAATTTTTTATTTTTTATTTAACCACTATATTTTAAAATTAACCCAATTTACTGAGAAAAACAACAAATATTTTTTGTTTTAACAATCAAACACAAAATAAAAATAAACAAATATCTAATTTCTAATGTTTTATATGCAGATTAAATAGGTCTTAAGGAAACTTTTGTCTTGTCTCCCAAGGCCACAGGAGGGCGCAATGAGCAAACTAATGCAGCGCATTTAAATTGTCAATGCAAGGAAGTAACTCTATAAAAAATGTGCATTACATCTAAATTAACTCATAAACATCAAATATAATTTTGCAAATTGCAGAAACAATTATGAACAAAACAGCATCATGTATTTATGCATTGCTTAATCCAAAGAGCCGAAGCGCCATTCACACAGATTGCATTTAAAAACATATGAGATGCAGTGAAAAGGAATAAACCTCCACAAATTCGTGACGCGTTTTCTAAAAGTTTAAACTGTTTTAACTTTGCATGACTTTCTATACATCTCTTGTGTGAGACACGAGTGCAGCAGTCATATTTGTTCGTCTAAAAAATGCGCTGAATATGCGTTCTGTGTGAATGGCTTGGTTTCGGTTTTAACCTAATCAAGATCTTCTCCGCATTGAGCTTCTGTTTTTCTCTAGTATTTCGAATGAATAACGCTGCAGCGGCGCGTCTCGTGGGCTAGACTAAGAAAACATTCAAATGCAACAACGTCACTTATATCATCACCGCATCTCACGCGCCACTGATGACGCTCCCTGACGCACACCTTACATTCAAATGTTTATTTTAAATTCAACTAATATTCATTCTTTATTTACAATCTCCTCATCATAGGCAGGCTCAGCACTCATTTCAGCATGTGTTCGTGTTTGTGTGTGCTGTCTGCCACTCATAACACGTGCCTATATCGTGCGCTATATCGAGCATTTTTTTCTATCGTTATCAAAGAAGGTGTACCGACGATAAATATCTATACCGTTTTATCGCCCAGGCCTAGCACAGAGCGCTGTTCATTCACTCCACCCACCTACATTTCTTGCCGGTACTGGGAATCGAGCAATTGACTTTCGGGTAACAATTCCATTTTGTAGTGAATGACTCTGTAGAGCATGCCATCAAGCTGAGTGCTGATTACCTTGATGCAGCACGATCAGAACACTCTGCAGGTGGTTGAGGCAGACCGGAAGCTAAGGCATTACCTACGGTTAAAGTGTCACACCCAAAGGTTGTGGGTTTGACTCTCAGTACTAGCAGGAAATGTAGGTGGGGAGTGTGAATGAACAGTGCTATATTCCACCCTCAATACCCACACTCAGCTTGATGCTATAAACTGCATAGTCATTCATGACAGAATGGTGCTGGCAGGGGGCCAATAATTAAAGAAAAGTAAAGAAATTTAAAAAATAAATAAAAAATGAGCAAGCCACCAAACCCCCAATTGCTCCCGGGCACCAAAAATGGCTGCCCACTGCTCCAGGTCCACAGTGTATGTGTGCACTTGGATGGTTTAAACTACTACTATGGATGGCTACACATCACATCACTTTCACTGTTGTACATTATGAAATTACAATGATTTTTCTCGTGAACCCGATATTGTGTATCGTCTCGTCTCGTGAGGTAAGTGTCGCGTCACCTATTTATGACATGCTGGCGTTCACCATGTCTGTGTTGCTGTGTCAGCAACCAAAAATATTTGATGCAAATTTATTTAAAAAAAAATTGATTTTAGGCCAAAACAAAATAGTTTTAGACGGATGAAATCATCGAGCCAAAACAGTTACTTTTAGTGCTGCTCTGTTGGCGCGATTTGTGTGTGTCAGCACCTATTTTGTGGGAAAGGTACAAAAGGGAAACATGGCAGCACTTTGAACACACTTTACCATGATCAAAAATGGCTCATTTAGCTCATTGCCAAAGAACTTTACTACAACCAGTTTAAATAATGAACTAAGAAAAATCACACCCCAAACAGCATATGGAGTTCAGTTACCCAATTACCTAAATTTAATTACCGAAACTTTATTTTTGGTTTCTGTGTTTGGCTAAATGAAAACTTTGATTTCTGTTAAAAAATAATAATAATTTCAATGCATCACTACTTACAAACAAATGAAAAACATATTTATAAATGTTTCATTCATTTACATATTTACTCACCAGTCATAAGGAGGTATGAAGGGATGTTCAGGGATCTCTGGTACAGGCCTGTGTCGTAGTTTATAGGAGCGGGTGGACCTCAGCTCAGACGGTTCCTTAATGAAGGTACACCGCTCATATATTTCATTTTCAACCATTTCTCCCTGAAACCCTACAGAAGCTCCTTCTGAGGAAAAGTCATCATTCTCATCTGGAATAGGTTCTTCTGAAAAGTTCTCCAGTGATTCGCTGCTGCCATGCTCAGAGGCGGAGCCTGAGCTGGAGGAAACAGTGTGACATGTAACACTAGGAAGTGTATGAGTAAGTGTAGCAGAACCAATGGCCATCCGCTCTGAATCAGCAATAGTCCCTGAAGGAAGAGTTTGCCTTGTCATCTGGATGTTACTGCCCTGAGAATACTGACAAGATGTTCCTCTCTGCTTAGCCTTGGGAAACACCTGTCTAGGTCTTGGGATCGGCTTTCTCCTCACTGGCACTTTACCTCCATCCACTTCCATCATCAGGGTCTCCAGGCTGCTTAGGATCCTCCGCCGGTGTCCTGTGGGAATATTGTCCATCTGGTAAAGCTTCTCCTCTGTTAGGCTCCTGAGGTCCTTAAAGCAATGGTAGCCAGCCCGGGCGAAGCTGGAGGCATATTGGGGCAGGTGCAGTCTGGTCAGCCACCAAGTAATTTCCTGGGCGGGCTCCATAGAAGAGTAGACACATGGGGTCTTCAGTGGTCATGAAGTCTACCATATGCCATTGGATGACAAGGTTACTCTGAGGCAAGTTGAAAAGATGTAGGAACACACCCTAGGGAGAATAAACTTGTGTTTGTGAATACTTTTCTTTGCATTAAACAAACAAACAAACAAGTTGGTGTTTAGGAGTTGAACAACAAAATGCCAAACTTATCCGATTTAAGTATGAATCGTCTTGACAAACTAATAAAATATGATACATTTGAAAGTTTTGTAGCATAAAAACCTGTCTGTATAGCATGGTATTTGCAGAGGTCACACATAGGAACACATACAGTACATAACATATAAGAATGGCATAACAAAATACACTAGTGCTTAGGATTAAGAGTTTATTGAGGTAAAAGTCATAGGTAATGGTTTGTTAATAACGAGAATTGGACCAACAGTTTTCAAAGATTCATAAGTTATAAAATACACCCTTTTATGAGCAACATAAGATCTGAATCTACAAAGAATTAGTCTTGCATAGCCAGACCTTCAGACTGACGGCAGAAGTTCTGAGAACCTTGGTCGCTTTGAATGGCCAAGGCCAGCCCAAGAGGCCATATGACTGGCAGTTAAAGCAACCAATCACATTTCGTTTTGTGCCGCGTCATGTACTGTATAGGGGCGCGGAAATGTTCCCACAATAACTGTGTAAAGCTCTTAGTTTACAGATATTTATGTTGCAAACTTTAAATATTCCACAGCGTTTAGTTGATCCTGATAAGCTCTCATCGTCACAGTTGTAAACACAACAGCTTTCTTCTTCCATGAGTGGGTTTGGCGTCACGGCATCTTTGTTTCCAGGCAGAATGTTAAAGAATGCAACACACACGTCTCCCAAAATCCTGTATAATTCAACCAATCCAATGATGACTTCAAAACTCCTGAAGAGTTTCCAATTTTGTGTGCGATGTGTGACTTGGTTGTTTCTCATCTGCAACACGAATCAACGCTAAAGGTCTGTTCACACCAAGACAAATATTTGGTTTGAAACTTTATTGCAATAAACATTCATTGAATGAACAGCATTTCATTTACACAAACATTTGCATGCGTCAACTGACCCCTTTTAGTCATGTACCCATAGACGCTGCTGTTATATAAAAATATGACTTGGTGGCACACACAAATAGACTATTTTGCTAAGCAACAGTGAATAGCAGAGGAAGAATCCGGGCTCAGCTCTAGTTTCTATACTCTTCTATTTGGTGCAACATTTCGAACAATAAGGCAATTACAACAAAAATATGTAACTGTTTATAGTTACCAGCTATTTTCTGTATTTTAAAAAATATTTTATTTTTTACAATAAAATCAGGATGGGAATGAGATGTAGATAGTGGTTATAAATATAAAACCCTTTCTTTTAAGACTGATTTGGTTTGTTGCTTCAAATGTTGAATCTGAGTATTCTATGTAGATTCAGACCTTATGTTACTCATAAAAGGGTGTATTTTAAAATGTATGACTTTGAAAATTCTATACAAAGTACAAAGTCGATGCAAGAACACTTTGTTGGAAGCAGAATTGATTAGTTATTTTTAAAGGCTCTCTAAAAAGCAATAAATCTTCTGCATCTTGTTCAGAATGGACTGCAGAAGCACTGATCCAAAGAACAACAAGAAGACTTTACATATCATCTCTGTTTCAGCTTCACTCATTACATAGTATCATGGATAGATCTCTGTGTTATTTTGCTAGTTTCTAGATCTCGGAATGGCTATAAGCACCAGTGTATTTTGTTATGCCATTCTTATAGGAAATGTATGAAAAGAGTAAGCGCGCCATCCTCAAATCTCAACACAACCAGCTATTGTAACTGACAATCACATTGCAAATGTCACCCTCAAATAGTTCTGCACATGATACAGCAGACAAAAATAGATTGGATTGTGTCTGTATAATCAGATAACTAGCCATCCACTGCCCAAAAAGATTTTTTGTCCCACTCACAAAGTAGATCCATTTTCTGCCATGTTATATATAGTTTGTATAATCACAGTATAAATGTATGAAGGTTGACAGGTGCAAAGGCATGATAAATGGCTAGCTGTCCACCGTGTTCTGTTCATATAGCATATATCAAATTCTCAAAATTTGCTTCTCACTCCTGTAAATTTCAGGTAGTCCCTTTTGGTTGTCTTTCATAACCAAATTATGCACAAGATAACCATGTTTATCACTCCAAACAAGACAATGGTATTTCACTGCTGTCTGAATGTACACATTTTGGCTATGTGAGCTATGTTGTGGTTTTTAGCTGTTTATTCTGAAATGAATTGAATATATTAAACACATAATAAAAATAAAGCACATTTCAGGATGATATGGATTTTTGACATTATTCCCATGACAACTGAGTAAATTCCCCTTTGAAACCCTAAGCTGCATTCCACATTAAAAATCAGTTAACATTTTCATAAGCATCTTTAATAATTCTTGTTCTTCCACTGTTTAAATAGAGTGACAGTAAACTTTATCAGTGATGTGAATATTATTTCCACAGTATTTAAAGAGCTCTTTCAGTACTCCTTGGTGCTCTCTGCTTCTCCTTTTCTCAGCAATACTTCTTCATTTAGCTAAAACAACAACACCGGTCTCAAATATAAATAATATACATACTCTGTGTAATTCCAAAGTCTTTCCAAAGTCAAAGTGGTATTTTGTTTTTTTAACTTATTGTATATATTGTAAATGTATTGTATATACAGTATACAATATTGCTGTGTCGCACCGCATCCAATGTAGACAGAATTAATGATTATATTAGCTTCTATTGTCTTTTGTCACATTGCAGTGTAGGTGTATGGTGTACGATCAACTGTTATGTCTGAGAACTGCAACACTTTTTTTTTTTTTTATAATATCTCTAGTCATTTTATCAATCCTGGACAAGTGTCTATCTGTAATATAAAGATTCCCTCAACATGACATTAGCAGCACATTATTAGCATACTTACATTAGGACCAGTCTTTCTCTTGCTTAAAAAGAAAAAATATATAAATGGATTCTATATACTGGAAATATGTATACTGGATAATATTAAATGAATATTTTTTCTTTGTCAAAATGATTTACATCCAGGTAAACATAGCAATAGATGTTAACGACAAGACAGCATAGCTTGCGTGTTCACATTGTTACATGGTCCTTTGCCTTTAAGCTTATAGTTTTCAGAATGAGAAATAGCTTAAGTTACAGAATAGGCTGCAGATATTAATATGGATATTTTAGGTGCTGTCAGAGTTGAGTGCTGCAACGGCAAGTCAATTTTAATAATCAAAAAATATTTCTAATTAATTGAATGCATAAAACTGTAACAATGTAATAAATTATTACATTTCACAATAATACTGCCATATGAAATGTGTTTAATTTTCCAGAAATTCTGTGCATTTAATTTTTTTCTGGTTTCTTTGTTTTATAATTCCATACAGATGTATTATAAAATATGGCAGTAATCAAATGAATACATAAAACTTTAACATTTTAATTCGTCTTTTAAAATGCAATAAACTGAAATTTGTATTTTTCTCATTTTTTGGCAAACAAAGTGCTGCACAAGAGAAGTTTACCGTGATGAACACTGATAAAAAACGGTGTGATATTATTGTTTTATAAACTGTATTATTATTGTTGTTGCTATTATTACTTAAATTGAGAAGTACATTCTACTGTACAACAGAAATATATTTATGTCATAATTTCTTCAAGTTAGACCAAACTTTTATTTTGTCAGATTTGCGTTATCCTAAGATAAACCAATGATAATATGAGGCACATTTCACAATTTATTATTGAAACCTATGTAAAAATGTCCTTATCCTTATTTGGATATAAACACATCAACAAGAAAAGAAATCCAAAAAGTAATAAAATGGAAATTAGATTACATTACTGCAATACAGTAATTAGGTTACTAAATATAGGCTACTTCAATAAAAACAGCTAATCTGTACCTAAACAATTAAAGTAACTCTACCAGACTAACTGCAAGGTATTGTTCAACGAGCATAAAAGGCTGCTTTTGTTCAGATCAGTTTAAGCCTTGTTTAACAAATCAGATTTTTCAGATCTGAAAATCTGTGTCTGGGTAACTGGCTAAAACATCACAGCTTTGGCACAAACCAATGCTTTCACAACCTCTAAACCTGCATTGACATGCATCAGAGTTTTACCAGTTCAGACACAGGCACATATATTTCATGAATTACAGAGTAGCACAGCATATCCTGCCAATGCAGCAATTCACTGGTTTCCTCCCTGAAATGAGTTACAGATCTGTTCCGTGACAGTCACAGACAGCAGGGAAAACAGCTATTTAATATGCAAATAATACAATCTAATTAACCATATAATTGTACATCGTAAGCACAAGAAAAGGCTTCTAATTTTTTTTTTAAGTAGATAAAAAGGGAGGAGAAAATACTTTCTATATCTGTTGTTTTGGCTGAAAATTCATCTGTCACTTGGCAGAAGCAGGCAAATTATTCAGATTATCCAGGCTGCATGACATGATTTCATCTCTGAAAAGCATGGAAAAAAATAACTATCCAAGGTAAAAGAATATTCAAATCAGACTACATTAAATACAGCAATGATAAACACGGTTTGTGTTCTGTGCAGTGAATTATTGTCTGATGAGAGCATGAATCTATCAAATCTCAAGAGACATTTATATACCTTTTTCCACAAGAAAGTAGCATCTTCATAGCATCACAGCAAATCGACAAAAACCATAAATCACACTTGTTCTTATGCATCAGGCCCGGACTGGTCATCGGGAGCACCGGGAGAATTCCCGGTGGCCTGGAGGCTGAAGTTGTTATTATTATTAATATTTTATATTTATGCCTTCTCAATGTGCTAAAGTGATCATTTCCTATTTTTTTAATTCGATAATAAATCGATAATAAATTATAAATTGGTTAGTCTTGACTGGCAGTGCTGCTCTATACGAATCAGCTCACGTGTGTTCCGCGCTTCCGTCAAACGATTCCGAACAGAACCAATGCGCGGGACTCAATGAAGGAGAGGAAGTGGCCAGAAGAAGCAGTGAAATGTAGCAACATCACTGACCTGTTCAGGGCTTCAAATGCAGGTCAGTTTCATCTGTAAATATGGTAGATAGTTTTGTCTTTATTAATGTAGTTGAGTATTAAACTGCTAGTATCTGTTAGGATATCAGTAGCACCCCATTATTATCAACAGGGCCGGATTATCCAATGGGCATTATGGGCACAGGCCCTGGGGCCCATGCACACTTGGGGCCCAAGCGAGGGGAAGAAAGAAAATTTGGAGTGTCTTTACATTAAGTGCAAATAGCGCGCTTGTTGGTAAACGCTATTTACAGTAGCTCCACCCACCAATGTCTGGTTGACACTCAATATTAAAAAAAACACATTGCGGTCAATGGCTTCAGTGGTGTGGGCAGTAAAGCGTCAGACTCACAGAAATACTTTTTGACGCGATCGACCCGGGTTCGAGTCCGCCACTATTTGGGCCTCATTCATGAAACACGAGCAGAATTAATTTTTGTGTAAATCATTCATAAAGTTCGCAAATCGTTCGGAAATAAACTTTCGAACTCATGAAAATGTTAGTATTTTCAAAATGTTAGTTAGTATGAAAGAGATGTACACCTGCTCATATAATGGTGCGTGAAACATTGTGTTCTTTTTGGCAAACTGATGACACTGCGTGTTGATGCACTGCCATTATAATATTTTATAAGTTAATTTGCTCTGTTTTTTTTTTTCTTTTGGAGCTGAGACTATGGTTAATTATCGTTCAACTTTGGGTAAAACGCAGCGCTCGTCACTGTCACAAGCCGTCCAATCATTGGGACAAATGCTACACCGACCAACCATCCTACTTGTACAACGACTAAGCAACACTGGAGAAGTTAATATTACTGGTTACTGCATTTTTATATTCAGTTATATTCTTCGAAACGAGATACTAGTAATATGTTACTGCCGTGAATACTCCACATCATAGCAACCAAATCTTCAGCTGGAAAAACGCTGTGCCACCAAAGAGTTCTCAAGCGCCACCAGCTAGCCGTTTTCAGAAGAGCACCTGGCTAAAAATGCTTTGATAGACACGTTCATTTGAATATTTATTGTTAGGCATATGGCTCTTTTTTTATTTTTTTTATTTTTGCATTTATGAAATATACTGGAGCCAAACCTGAAAAGGGAGTCCAGAATATTCCACTGTGTTCCTAAACACGTAATTTACGTAGCTGTGTATTTCATAGGCGGGGGTTATGTTCATATTTTCTTAGCGATAGATGCTATTTACACTAAGTGCAAATAGCAGCATTTTTTAGTGATATGTTATTTACACTGAGTGCAAATAGCTTTAGATTCTATTTACACTATGTTAAAATAGCAGGATCTTTCTGCTATTTATACTAATTATTGCAAATAGTGGCAATTATCTGCACCTCAGTATTGTAGTACATTATAAAACAGTATGCAGCAACTTATTGAGTTTAAATTTTAATTTTAATTCAAATTATTAAATGGATGCCACCTTATTGGGACAATAAATCCCTCCCTACGCCTACCCTAACCATACCTGATACTTTATTTTCAACTTTTTGATTATTTCCTTCATTTTCATTGAAAATAAATGCTTTTCTGATGTGATTTGAAATTTGAAAAGGGAGAAAAAAGTTTGCCAAAAGGCGGATTCGAACCCGCGTCAAAAGGAGTATGACAGCCGCTTTACCATCTATGCCACTGAATCTGGCGATTGATGACTGTCTTTCGTCATGTTGACCAGCCGAATCACACGTTGGTGGGTGGAGTTAGTGTAAATAGCCTCTGCCAACAAGGCGGGCTATTTGCACTTAGTGAAATATACACTCCGTTATGTCATCAAATCTGATGTTTTCGAAGCGTTTGTGAATCTGGAGGAGAGTTTTCGGGAAGGTCTGTTTTACGGGCAGATTACTTTGAATTTACTCACATATTTACACAAGTTTCATGAGTCTCTATGTTATTATTCTGTTAATATACAAAAATACTGAGGTGCAAATAGTATCTGCCAATATAAAGTACAGATGGCATAATTACTATTTACACATATTGCAAAGATTGCTGCTGGTCCAGGAAAGCATTGTTGCAATAATGTGATGTAAATCCTGTATGATCGAGGATGCGATCATAGGCTGTAACCTGTGAGTGTAGGCTAAATCCTGTATAAGCTAGAGGTATTTCCAACAATTAGTACCCTATAATTTAAAACCTTAATTGTGCGCGTGCGTGCGTGTATGTGTGTGTGCGTGTGTGGATGTGGGGGGCCCGACAAGACATTGTG
>NW_015505398.1:2386617-2452236 GCF_001515645.1 Sinocyclocheilus grahami | reverse complement strand
GAGATACTAGTAATATGTTACTGCCGTGAATACTCCACATCATAGCAACCAAATCTTCAGCTGGAAAAACGCTGTGCCACCAAAGAGTTCTCAAGCGCCACCAGCTAGCCGTTTTCAGAAGAGCACCTGGCTAAAAATGCTTTGATAGACACGTTCATTTGAATATTTATTGTTAGGCATATGGCTCTTTTTTTATTTTTTTTATTTTTGCATTTATGAAATATACTGGAGCCAAACCTGAAAAGGGAGTCCAGAATATTCCACTGTGTTCCTAAACACGTAATTTACGTAGCTGTGTATTTCATAGGCGGGGGTTATGTTCATATTTTCTTAGCGATAGATGCTATTTACACTAAGTGCAAATAGCAGCATTTTTTAGTGATATGTTATTTACACTGAGTGCAAATAGCTTTAGATTCTATTTACACTATGTTAAAATAGCAGGATCTTTCTGCTATTTATACTAATTATTGCAAATAGTGGCAATTATCTGCACCTCAGTATTGTAGTACATTATAAAACAGTATGCAGCAACTTATTGAGTTTAAATTTTAATTTTAATTCAAATTATTAAATGGATGCCACCTTATTGGGACAATAAATCCCTCCCTACGCCTACCCTAACCATACCTGATACTTTATTTTCAACTTTTTGATTATTTCCTTCATTTTCATTGAAAATAAATGCTTTTCTGATGTGATTTGAAATTTGAAAAGGGAGAAAAAAGTTTGCCAAAAGGCGGATTCGAACCCGCGTCAAAAGGAGTATGACAGCCGCTTTACCATCTATGCCACTGAATCTGGCGATTGATGACTGTCTTTCGTCATGTTGACCAGCCGAATCACACGTTGGTGGGCGGAGTTAGTGTAAATAGCCTCTGCCAACAAGGCGGGCTATTTGCACTTAGTGAAATATACACTCCGTTATGTCATCAAATCTGATGTTTTCGAAGCGTTTGTGAATCTGGAGGAGAGTTTTCGGGAAGGTCTGTTTTACGGGCAGATTACTTTGAATTTACTCACATATTTACACAAGTTTCATGAGTCTCTATGTTATTATTCTGTTAATATACAAAAATACTGAGGTGCAAATAGTATCTGCCAATATAAAGTACAGATGGCATAATTACTATTTACACATATTGCAAAGATTGCTGCTGGTCCAGGAAAGCATTGTTGCAATAATGTGATGTAAATCCTGTATGATCGAGGATGCGATCATAGGCTGTAACCTGTGAGTGTAGGCTAAATCCTGTATAAGCTAGAGGTATTTCCAACAATTAGTACCCTATAATTTAAAACCTTAATTGTGCGCGTGCGTGCGTGTATGTGTGTGTGCGTGTGTGGATGTGGGGGGCCCGACAAGACATTGTGACCAGGGGCCTCTGAATTCCTAACCCGGGCCTGATTATATTAATTCAGAATACTGTGCTAAAGGACATCAATATCGATTGTAAATTTACATAAACATTTTTTGCAGAGACAGATATTCACATGGGTTTATTGTACAGGGAGGGAGGGAGCTAGAGCAGACAGCAACACAAAAATAGTATGAGTCACAGCCTAATAATTTAATAGTGTGTTCAGTAGACTATTAGAATGTTTCAACAAATATATTGTACTCATTTTGACATTTAGGCACTTTAGAACATGTTTCAATACACTACCAGTCAAAAGGTTTTGATCAGTAAGATTTGTAACGTTTTTAAAGAAGTCTCTTCTGCTCACCAAGCCAGTATTTATTTGATCCAAAATACAGCAAAAACAGCAATATTGTGAAATATGTTTAGTATTTAAAACGACTGCTTTCTATTTGAATATATTTTAAGATGTAATTTATTCCTGTGATTTCAAAGCTGAATTTTCAGCATCATATCTCCAGTCTTCAGTGTCACATGATCCTTCAGAAATCATTCTAATATACTGATTTGCTGCTCAAAAACATTTATTATTATTATTATGTTGAAAACAGCTTCGATTTTTTTCAGGTTTCTTTGATGAATGGAAAGTTCTGAAGAACTAATCTGTGAATGTGAGATTGGTATGCATTCACAGAATTATCAATTTCTGTTATTTTGCATATTGTTGGTCCTATCCTATCACGTTCATGATATTATTATAATTTTAAAGCCTTTTTTTACAGACAGTCTGCTTGATAAACAATTCTAGTACGTACAACGGAGACAACTGTTTAAAAAAATACAACAAAAGTTATGTTTCTTAAAAGCTCAAAGACCAATAACACCAAATCTTTGCACATTTGAACTTCATTCCACCAGTACAGCCAGGTTAATCAACTGCTCATCGTTACAAGTAGAAAATGTTACTCTAAATGCACTGGAACACCCAAAATGCTTCACAAAACCATGCTAATCTGTCAGATAGACTTTTCCTAAACATTGTTGCAAACTGCATTCATTTGGATGTGGTTATATTCTGCACAAATGTCCCTCTTCACCTGCAAAAAAATGTTGCAATGCTATCTTCATAACAAGCACAAGCATGTAGGCCCGTGCCTGACTTCCAGTGTCAACCACAGTGATTATAGTGTAAAGAATGAACACAAAGAATGTGCTTAAAGGAACAGCTTACCCAAAATTCTTTATTTACTCACCCTCATGGCATTCTGTGAAACCCAAAAAGGGATGTTAGGCAGAACGACAGTCTATGAAAGCGAATGGTGACTGAGACTGTTATTCTGCCTAACATCTCCTTTTCTGTTCCTCAGAAGAAAGTCATTATGAGGGAGAGAAAATAATGACAGGAGTTTCACTTGAAGATATTTCGCTTGGCTACTCTGTTGTCCCCATTTTACTACTCTTGAGTCATACATACCAAGCATTTCTCTCCCATAAAAATCCACCACTAAAGAGCAAAGTCCAGCTATTAGAAATGTTTCACAGCACAAATATATCCGGTGTCACAATATAATCAAATCTTTAGCATGGCACATAATAAACAGCATAAAGGCGGTCTGTTGTTTGCTTGCGTAAAAAACATAGGCTACGTAAAAAAAATTAAAAAAAAGAAATTAACATGTATTTGTTAGGCTATCTGTTATGATAACAAATGTTATCAGTATTGCAGAGACATTACTTTTACGTGAAAACTTTGTCGAGGATAAGTGCTCTTAGTGTATGAGTGGGTTTCTTTAACTTTTGTCACTTTTTTGTTTTGACGGCATTGTTTCGAGTGAATGAGCGCAATATTAACAAGTTGAGGGAGTGTTTACACAAGGAGTGTCTGAGCAAGACACTCTACAAAACTAAAGATTGTAGCCCAGTTAGTCTGTTTGGCTAACTAGACTGCTTTATGACCATTTAAGTACAATAACATAACGCCATGAACGAAAGTGAGGCGCTCAAAGCGAAATCTTGTTGTTAAGGAAAATGAAGCGGGTCTTTTTTATCCAAACGTAGCCTACCTCAAACCGTAACCTGCACCCTTCTTGCTGTCAAAGTGTCGCTGTAACTTTCTGACGAGAAGTTGTCACTGTCTGCTTAGTTTGAAAACGTTTGTCTTCATGTCGTAGTTTCTTTCCATCCAGCGGTCGTTCCGGATTCGAGTCTAGGCGCGCGGCTCTCCACGCCTACCTGCGCCGGGCCACGCCAACCACGCCAACCGCGCCTCTATACTACACCGCTGTAAACATGTAGGACAAATGCCCAGGCATGAGGTAGAGTCATTTACAATAGCATGGCAATATAATAATGTTGGTAATTAGCTCAGTTTGCAAAAATGTTTCTTTCTCGGTCTTTGAACCAGTAAAACGCCGTATCTCTCCGCTCTTCTGCGTGTTGCAGCTTGATGCGCCTCCAGCGACGGATTCTGCAGGAATTCATGTCAGGTCAACCCAACCACAGCGCATAATAACACATCTGCTGGGATCTTCAAATACATTTGCATTTCTATTTCTTGGATAACATATGTCTTTGGCATGGGAATAAAGATTTGCGTCTTTTTATATAACTGGAAGCACAATACAAAACCGTTAAACAGTTCAATACAGACAGAAGAGAGAGTTGAGAAATGTGTGGTAGCCTCAGGGATTCTCAATCTCAAACCTGTCCTGGAGGACCACTCGCCCTGCACATTGTGTATGTCTCCTTTATCTAACACACCCAGTTCATGTCTTGCAGTCTCTTACGGGCTGATGAGTTGAATCAGGTGTGTTAGATCAGGGAGACATACAAAATGTGCAGGGCTAGGGGTCCCCCAGGACAGTGGCCTATGTTATGTGTCATACCAGAAACTTTAAGTCATATTATGTGATAACGTCACAGGAGCTGCTGAAACAGTTCTACTCCGCCATCATTGAATCTGTCCTCTGCACTTCAATAACTGTCTGGTTCAGCTCAGCTACCAAATCTGACCTCAGAAGACTTCAGAGGGTAGTCCGGACTGCTGAGCGAATCATTGGTACAACCCTCCCTTCTCTCCAAGAACTGTACTCGTCCAGAGTGAGCAAAAGGGCTGGCAGAATCACTCTGGACCCCTCACATCCAGCACACTCCCTCTTTGAACTGTTGCCATCTGGTCGACGCTACAGAGCTCTGAGCATTGAGAATTGTCGATTTGTATATATATTTTTATTGCTTGTTTTACTTGTTCTATTTTTTATTTATTTTTATTTTTTATTATCTGTGTTTTTTTTTTTGTTCTGTCACTGTCATTCTGTTACACTGTGGAAGCTTCTGTCACGAGAACAAATTCCTCGTATGTTTGAAACGTACCTGGCAATAAAGCTCATTCTGATTCTGATTCTGATTCTAACCTTGCACTTAGTGTATGTTATAAGAGTGTTTCTTCAAATATGGGCACTTTTGGCCCTGTTTGCTTTTGAGTATTAACAATGCCAATACATGCATCACAGGAGTATGCTTGCTGTCCTGTACTTTTGTGCTTTTTTGGCGAACATCATCAACATTTCCACCAAAACGTAATTTACACCGCCCTGATTTCGATCACAAAACGCTGTATAACACAATAAATCATTTATAAATAATTTTATAATTTTGTGTTTTGTGATCGAAATCACAGCGGTGTAAATTACGTTTTAAACATTTGACAACTGCATTTAAAATAATTATAGCATGATTGGGAATTATCTCACAGAATCTCTCTGACACTGGTGTCTGTTTGGTAAAAGAAAAAAGTACACTTTTTAGTACAACTGTCAAAGGGGGAAAAAATATGTTGGTTGTGATGTAAAAAACTTGAGACAACTGAGGGATTAATTATATTTTGGTATTGTTTGGATGAACATTTTAAGATTAAAATGTATTTTAATCTTAATATTTTCAGATTAAAATGTACATAAAAGACAAATGGCAAGTAAAAAAATAATAAAGGCATAGAAAAAGATTTCCAAGTTTTAAAGCGACTTTCATAATGCAGCAAGAAAAAAAAGCTAAAACCTGTTTAATAAACATCAACTCAAATATAAAAGTGCCTGAAGTTGAAAAACACATGTATATAGATGCATGACCGAGATATCAAATACATCATGTAAAAATGTGAAAGAATAAGCTTGACTGCAATTCAACAATTTTACCACATGATGGCGTTAAATTCCAACACTTCATTTTAAGAGCGCCTTTGCCAATTTTGTGTGCAATATTCTTGTTGTTCCATGGGTATGCCCAATATATTTGGCCACATGATGGTTTTAAAGTTCTGTAGCTTTTTTAGAAGTTAAGCTATTTCAAGTTCTTATTGCATTTAGTCTAGCTTGTTTAAAACCTTTTTCTCAGATATGTACAACATTTAATTCTGTTACCTTTAGTAAATACTGGCAGTATTTATGTGGGGCTTATTACATTCGTACATTTTCTACAGTCGCTTTTATGAAAAGAATATGATTTTCATGAATGTTAGAAGCCCGCTCTGAACTGTGAGGTCCTTAAAAAATATAAAGCAGGAAAGCTGTTTTCAACATAGATAATAATAATAAAAATGAATACTTCTTGAGCATCAAATCAGCATATTAGAATTGTTTCTGAAGGATCATTTGACACTGAAGACTGGATTAACGACTGTTAAAAATTCAGCTTTGCCATCACAGGAATAAATTATTCCTAATATTTTTTATATATAAAAATATATATATTTTAATATATTTTAAATATATTAAAATTACAAGGTTGTCTTTTAATCAAATAAATGCAGCCTTGGTGAACATACAGTATATATATAAACATATATCACTACATTTAACAATACACAGTATGTATCTGTGTCTCATTTGGGTCAGAACATGACTACAGGATCCATTCACAGATGTAGACATTACTCTTCTTTAGAATTGCTCATCTCTAAGGGACGCACGCTTTTGTTTCCAGTCACGCCTTCTATTTGCCATCAATGCCCTATTTTACAGGTCTGGAGTGATGAATACTGGTTTTACAAGTGAGAGAAGGAGAGACGGAGAGAAGAGCTACTGTGTATCACCTGCTATTTCTCTAATAATCAGATCCTCAGTTTATGCTCCAAGGCCCACGATGAATACACTTGAAAATATAATCGATTTAGCCAACCAGCTAATACTCTCACATAAGAACGATCTGTTAGACCTCTTACAAGAAACCGCTGAGGAACTGAGTTTTACAACCAGTAAAAGCAAGAGAAGAAACAGGACCTGAGCAATCCTCTAATGGCCATAGACATTCAGCTGGAGTTCACGCAAGTCTTTTTCAGGTCCTCAGGACATTTTGTGAGCTTCACACCCAGAGAGTGTGTGTGCTGAGAGAGGTTCTTTGTGGCACAGCAAACACACTCACTGAGCGTAGGATGTACTCCAATTTGGCACACACCCAGAAACTGAGTCTCAAGAGACGACAGCTGATGTGGGTAAGTGCTTCATGAGAAGCTTGTGATCTTTGTAAAGGAAGGAGCGTTTCCAAAGTGTGTGTGTGTGTGTGTGTGTGTCTTGCTTTGTCTCAAAGCGTTATTGGCATGACTGTGACAGTACTGCCATGCATAGCATTCGTATGTACTTAGTGCATAAAATAGTCTAAATAAAAATATTTTAAAGGTGTATAAATAAAAATGTTTTTAAAAATCCCGGGACTCCCTTAAAATGACAAACTCGAATGTGTTTTTTGTTTTGTTTTGTTAAGAAATGCATTACTTTTAATCTGCAGGATGCATTAAATTGATCAAATATGACAGTAAAGTCTTTTGCAATTTCTGTTTCAAATAAATGCTTTAACTTTTTATTCATAAAAGAAAATCCTGGGGAAAAAATGTATTTGGTTTCCACAAGTATATTAAGCAGCACAACTGTCTGCAACATTGATAATAATAATAAATGTTTCTTGAGGACCAAATCAGTGATTTGATGTGACAGTGAAGACTAGAGTAATAACCACTGAAAATTCAGCTTTGCTATCACAGGATTATTAAAATATTAAAATAGAAAGCAGTTATTTTAAATTGTAATACACAATATTACCTTTTTACTGTATTTTTGATCAAATAAATGCAGCTTTCATGAACAAAAGACTAAGGCTGATGATACACGGGGCAACTTTTTAAGCAATTTTGCCTGGCTACTTTTTTTTGAGCAATGTTGCTTGGGCACTTTCCCATTGAGAATGGGTAATGAATTTCTATCTGGACATTTTAGATCAGTCGTGGACCCTGTGTCTCACCTGGCTGCCCGCTGACGACAACATTGCTCAAAAAGTTGCCCAGTGTATCATCTGCCTTACTAGTGTAGTGTAAAATATTATTGTCATTTTGTTCAATTTTCCAGAAAGAATATCTTTTGGGATAACAGTACACCGCTTCCTTGATCCTTTGGACATGGTAATAATTATATATAGTCATTCTGAATAGTCAGTAACACTTAAAAACAAAGGTCCCATTAGTTAACTTTAGGTAAAAATACTAGCTGTTCATTGTTAGTTCATGTTAGCTCAGGTCCATTAAATAATATTAACAGATACATCTTCTTTTACTTTATTCCTTTCATTTTATTTATACCTTTGCTTTTTATTTTAGCCTATATTGTGCAAAGTAAAGCAATAGATAAACTGTGCAAAAATCTTTCATATGCACACTTTCGCATGGCTTGTCATGATATTTTTGAGTATATTGTGTATTTTTAGACGCTTCCTATGGATCCCACTTTTACCAAGACCATGTGACTGATGGCATTCTTAATGTCCTGGAAGATATCCACGCCATTGTAAACCGGTTCAGTGTAATGAGCAGGAGGCTCGACACTGGTATTGCTTTTCTTACTGAAGTCAGTGGGGAGAGACGTGACCTTACCAGTACTGGATCTCTGGATACTGCAGACCACATAAAACCAGAATCATGTGACATTAGTACACCAACCAGCAACTTGCACACCACCATCTTGAAAATGTACAGTCTATAGGGCTTCCACATGGTCCAGTGAAGCACTGTACAGTGCATATGGATGACCGAAGCACCAGGAAAGAGTGCTCACATGAGGAAGCAAGAGTAGACTCACTCTATACAACTTTGGTGACTGACTTCAAGGAGTGTCTGAACGTGAATAATGAGGAGGGGGAAGAAAAAAAGGGAGAGGAAATACAGAAAAGCAGAGGAGAAGAGGGTCAAAAATTGAAGTTGGTAACTGTTGGGTAAGATTATGTATGTGTATAGGGCAGGTGTGGAGAAATGATGTTTCAAAAATGCTGTTGATCAGTCCAACAACACACAAAAAGCACATTACAGCACCTTCACTTGCTCTTGTTTCTTATTTGTAAATAAGAAAATATTTCACACAACAAATATTGGTATTTTGATGGTCCCTTTTGAACATTCTGTTGACTATAAGTAACATTGCACTTACATGTCGACTAACTCTCATTAGACTAGTATTAGTTATAGAAGCCTGTTTCCACCACTGAATTATATATATATTTATTTATTTATTTTTATCTCACAATTCTGACTTTTTTTCTCAGAATTGCCTGACACAAACTCACAATTCTGACTTTTTTCTCAGAATTGTGAGATACAACCTTTGAATTGCGAGATATAAACTGGCAATTCTCCCCTTTTTTTCTCAGAACTGTGTGATATAAAGTCGCAATTGCGGGTTATAAAGTCAGAATTGCGAGATATAAACTCGCAGTTCTGAGAAATGAAGTCAGAATTGTGTGATATAGGCCTAACCTCACAATTGGCAATTATTAAGTCAGAATTGTGTGATATAAACTCGCAATTGCGAATTATTCAGTCAGAATTGTGTGATATAAACTCGCAATTCTGAGAATATATCAGTCTTTTTTTCTTCTCAGAACTGGACTTTATAACTCGCAATTGCGAGTTTAAATCTCACAATTAGGAGGGAAAAAAGTCAGAATTGTGAGATACAAACTCAATTCTGAGTTTATAACTTGCAATTGTGAGTTTATATCTCACTATTCTGAGAAAAAAAGTCAGAATTACGAGATGTAAACTGCAATTGTGAGAAAAAAGTCAGAATTGCATATTTACATGATGCAATTAATAGAAAAAAAGTCAGAATTGCGAGATGTAAACTCGCAATTGCGAGAAAAAAGTCAAAGAATTGTGAGATAAAAAGTCGCAATTACTTATTTTTTGTTCAGTGGCAGAAACGGCCTTCCATAATTAGTAGACTGCATAATATCTGCTAACGCTTTGTTGTGATGATCTCCCAACAGGCATCCTACTGACTATATAAGTAGATAACTTTGCAAGTACATGTCAACTTAGTCTAACCCTAACCCTACCAGTCTACTAATACTCTACTAACACTCTAGTAAGAGTTAGTAGATATGTAGGTGCAACTTTACTTATAGTCAACAGAATGTGTTAAAGCAGGGGTGTCAAACTCAATTCCTGGAGGGCCGGAGCCCTGCAGAATTTGTTCCAACACACATACCATGTAGTTTTCAAGTAAGCCTGAAGGACTTGATTGGTTGGATCAGGTGTGTTTAATTAGGGTTGAATCTAAACTCTGCAGGGCTCTGGCCCTCCAGGAATTGAATTTGACACCCCTGTGTTAAAGCAACCATCAAAATGAAGTGTAACTCAAATATTAAATCAATTAAAAAATATTATTCATTTATGTATGCATAAAACTTCAGAGGAAATAATCCTGAATCCAATTGTATTTTGGTGACTCACAGACTTGCAGACAGAACCAGATTCTCAGTCTACACAACCACCCCATCAGAAGTTACAAACACCTTGACTTGTGAGGTGGTTGAGTTCCCTCATGGTGTCAGGATCTGAGGAGCTAGTCAGCATGGTAGGAATCATTTTTGGGTTTCAGAGAGGATAAAATGAAGTGCACGCCTCAATTTTATCCTCTCTGAAACCCAAAAATGATTCCTACCATGCTGCTCTCACCTCAACCCCCTTACTTTACCTAAGCCATCCATCAACTCTTAAACTCAGACGACCTATGACACATATCCTGCCCTGTCCTCCTATTTCTGACAAGAGGAGAGCTGGAGAAGAGACTGACAGACCCATTCTTATATCAGGCACTTTCTCACCGCAGCAGATCAAGTAAGGTCACATTCTGAGCTCGAGAGGAAAAATGGTATTGAAATTAGTGCAGAAATAAAATATGTTTTTTTTTCTGATACAGGTTTGATGGTGCCTCAGTAAAGATTCATAAAAAGCAGCTGGCTCTGCTGGGCTGGACAGAGAACCGTTGGAAGGTTCTGGATAAAGTCACTATAAAGAACCTACAGAACAGCTTGGTCTGTTTTGAGCTAACAGAGGGCTATGAAAGGTATAGTGTGACCAAACCAAAATGTAATCTAAAAAAATGTCACAATTATTACATTTAAAAAAAACGAAACATTTTGCTTCCTCTGTTCTCAGGTTACCAGTCCTCTGTAAAATCTTCCTACCTGATTTCATTAGTTGAAGATCTGGAAGAAGCTATAAAGAGCTCCTCGGTGACTGTTGTGCTCCATCATGAGCGTCTGGACCCCAGCAGTGTGGTTGTGGCCACCCTGCCCAGCAGAGATGTTAGCTGGGCATTGTGTGAACTCCAGGCCCTGGATTACTGTGGCCCTCCAGAGCCCTCGTCTGAAATCTCCATGAAGGAGGGAGAACAGCTGCTGCTCCGGTTCAGCGGGAACATAATTTGCAATGGTACATAACAAATCTTGTATTTGTTTCTTTAAATCAAGTGTCTAGTGTTAGAATCTTAGTTTATCCACAATATGTGTCTGTACTTGTTTCTGTGTGTGTCTGTTGGAGAGCCCACAGGTAATGAACAGACAGATTCACACATAATCACATTCCACAACCAACGAAGGAACCGGCTGTATTTGAAATTAAAAATAGTGGACCCTTTCGGCAACTACAGCTCTCTTCACTACAAAGGTGTAATCAGTTTATTCAAAGTCACCAAAGATCAGCTGGTCTGGAAAGGTGACAGGGCAGCCATGTCTAAGCACTGTCCTCTGGAAGAGCCTGTCTGCCGGCTGCCGCTCACTCTGCCCAAGGTAAAGTAAAGACTTGTTTCCTCACTTCCAGAATGAAAAAATAAGTTTTCCATATAATGGACTTCAATTTTAGCCAGCGGGTTGAACTCGTTGATCCCCATTGAAGTCCACAATATGGAGAAAACCTTCATTTTTATTTAATTTAAAAAGTAAGACATGAACATCTTGGATGACATGGGGGTAAGTCAATTATTGTTACATTTTTATTCTGGAAGTGAACTACTCCTTTAACTCTTTCCCTGCCAGCAGTTTTGAAAAAAGTTGCCAGCCACCCCCAGCAATTTTGATGATTTTCACTCAAATTTGATGGCCTCCAGTATATTTTGCTGTATGAATAGGCCTATTTGAATATGCAGTACATCAAAATAAAGATCAGAGCCTCTACTTTTAAACAAAAAAAAATCCTTTTTATTCTAATCTTTTTTTATAAACACTTGAATATAGGTAGGTTTCATCAAAATGCATAATTTTGAGCAAAAAGCTGAGAATTTTTTTTTATCAAAAACTACATCTGGATAATATTCAGTACGATTATCAAAGCATAAATCCAGTAAATCGCTTCCGTCAACACCTCCAAAGCTTGCACAGACATCAACATTTTACTCCGTAACATTATGCAGTTTTCATTGATATGCTGTCTATTGATTATCGCATTATTTTTCATACGCATCTGTTTACATAAGGTTAGGAGGTCCTGGAGGGCCGGTGTCCTGCAGAGTTTAGCTCCAACCCTAATTAAACACACCTGAACCAGCTAATCAAGCTCTTACTAGGCATAGAAACTTCCAGTCAGTTGTGTTGAGGCAAGTTGGAGCTAAGCAGGACACCGGCCCTCCAGGACCGAGTTTGGACAGCCCTGACATAAGAGATTGCTTGTTTTTCCAAGATGGTCCTCACTGCAGAACACAAGATCCAACTCCTCCCACCTTACATATAGGCCTACCTAAACCCACCCATCTCCACCCCCTGATTCCTAAACCCACCCATCTCCATCCCTAAACCTACCAATCTCCACCCCCTAGATATGGCTCCAACCACGCCCCCTGGATCTTGTGTTCTGCAGTGAGGGGCTACTGGGGGTTTTTCCGTCCTGTTCACGTGTGTTTTTGTTCGGGAGGTTTTGTACTCGTTCAGAAGATGTGTAATAGTGTATAACAGTGAAAACACGGAAAGCCGTAAAAACTCGTCTTTGGCGGTGAAGCGTTTTCTCGTAAAAGACGAGATAACTCGTTAATGGTGGGGAAAGAATAGAAAGCAGTCCATGAATCAAGATCCATTTATTTGAGAAGCAAAATGACTAAGTACTAGGTCTTGATATGAAAATGTTCAGATATCTGTATTGGAAAACAAGACAGAAGCACTAAGACAAAGAAATACTAAGTTTTTGCAGTGCTTTACAAGTCAGAGTTGTTGTTTTTGTTATTTAGAGTCCAAGAACAGTCTTTCAACCTGTGAGTGTGAAGGTAATACAGAACAGCCAAGCAGATATGTCAAATATACTGCACTTAAACTTTAGGTGTCTATTTTGTGCAATCCAGGCTCTTCCATTTTGGCCTGTTTTGTGGTTTGCTAAGATCATTCTCAAATCTTTTCCTAGCTTCTATCATTTAAAAACGGCCAAATAAGTGATGTGGCTATGGAGGTGTGGACACACACTAACAGTCTATGTCTTCCAGAGCCTCTCTCAGATGAGCTGTTATCGTGGCTCTGTGATGAGCTCACCGAGGACGATGCATCATGCAGCACTTCTTGTTATGTCTCTCCGTCTCCGTCGCTCCACTGTCCAAATCGCTCGCTCGACTCTGTGCACCTCACAGCCTCTCACAACAGGCCTTTCTCATTCTGATGGTGTGGAGGTGGGGTCTTCCTTCCTCGACTCTGAAATGCCGCATGCTGGCCCACTGCTTGACCTGCAACTTGCCAGAGAGCTCCTGCCCAGGGAAGCTGCAGATGACAAAATGAAGAAACCAGGAGAAACATGAAAACCAGGCAACCAGCAGACATGCAGCAATAGTAGTTGTTTGACACTAAGGAATTATATATTTGGTGAACTGACCATATACTGCCATGAATGTGTTGCCCATAGAATAACAAAATAACAAGGTCACCACAAACAAAACAAAAAAAGTAATAATAATAATAATAATACTTTTTTCAGGCTTAAAAAGGAGGTTTGTGATGCATAGAGGGTCTGTGGTGGTACTGTAGTGGGTCTGTTAAGTATTGTTTGCTCAAAAAATTATTTTGTAAAAATATGAGAACATATGGGTTAAACAAAAATACGAATAAGAATGAAAAAGTTCATTTAAGCTCAGCTAAATGTTTCATTGTCTCCACATTAAACACTGCCAATCAAAAGGCTGCATTTGTTTGATCAAATATACAGTAAAGCTAGTAATAGTGCTTAAATAGTATTAGTTTAAAATAACTATTTTTTGTTTGACTATATTTTAAAATGGTAAGTTATTCCTGCGATGACAAAGCTGAATTTTCAGCAACCATAGTGTCACATGATTCTTCAGAAATCATTTTAGTATCTATCATTTTACTATCAATGTTGAAAACAGTTGTGCTGCTTAATATATTCGTGGAAACTTATAGAGGTGAACAGAAAGAGCAGCATTTATTTTAGATGTAAAAAAAATTGTTGTAACATTATAATAGTCTTTTTTGTTACTTTTTAACAATGTAATGCATCTTTGCTGAATAAAAATATTCATTTCTTTCAAAAGTCTAACTGGCCTCAAACGTTTGAACATAGTGTATGACGTACAATTAAAATTCAAAATTATTTTTTTGTATTACAGAACAGACCTAAAATGTAATAAAATAACTGTTTCTCCATCCACCAAGAGGTCCTGGAAGACCCATCTTCCACAGAAATGTATGAATGGAAGTAACCAGTAGATGGCACTGACATGTCAATGAATAAGAAGCTTTAAAAGAATATTGAAGATCTGCTGCAGCTAACCGGAAGGAAAAAATAAAATGGTAGTAGTATGCAACTATGAAATAAAAGGCATTTGGGGGCAGAACAACATGTTCAAAAGACAAATGGACCTTTTTTCAGGATGAATGAGTCTAATGCAAGATGCCGGGTAGTCTGAGGACACTCCAAATGGCTGAGCCAAGGAGGGGGAACATGTGAAATAATGCTCACTCACTCACCCCTGAACAATTCTTACATTTTTCATTGATGATTTAGTCCAGTCCATCCCTAATCTACTGGCTTTTGCAAGAATAATCATTTCTCAAAAAGTAAGGTAGAGAACATAGAAAATTATTATTATTATGCCCCTGTGTGTATGAGAGGTGGATGGTTTATAGAAGAAAAGAAAGCATAAAATGTCTCAATAAAGTCGCTTTTACACTAGTATTGAATGTATTGATATTCTATTATGCTGTTAATAACGTGTACTTGACGTATTTTTAAAAGAGGTTTAGCATATATTGTGTCTATTTTACTTGTTAATATAAAGTAAAAAGACTTTAGGCACGTTAGGCTTTGCAAAGTTTAGCTCTTATTTATGCCTTATTTATATTCCATGACATATTCATATGTCATATATATTCATATATATATATATATATATATACACAGTATATATACAACCCCAATTCCAGAGAAGTTGGGACATTTTGTAAAATGCAGTTTGTTTTGCATTTTGTTCATCCTCTTTAGCTTTTATTTAATTCACAAAATTACAAAGAAAAGATTTCCAAAGTTTTCACTGACCAACGTAAATGTATTTTGTAAATATGAACAAATATTGTTTTTGACCGCTGCAACACACTCCAAAAACGTTGGGACAGAAGCAAAATAAAAGTGAAAAGGTCATAGAATATCCACGTTATCTGGTTTGAAACAGTTCACAGTAGGCAGGTGAATTGGTAATAGGTCAAAGTATTATGTTTGGGTATAATAGGAGCATCTCAGTTTTTGCAAGCAAAGCTGGATCATGGCTCACCACTTTGTGCCAAATTTCATGAGAGAAGTGTCAAACAAACCAAAATCACATTTCGCACTGCAAAATTGCAAAGAATTTAGGTCTTTTACCAAGTACCATACATAATATTGTGAAAAGATTCAGGGAATCCAGAAAAATACATACATACAGTACATGTAGGGCAAGGCAGGAAACCTCAGGTGAATGCGCTTGACCTTTGAGCCCTCAGATGGCATTACATAAGGAAACCGTCATGCTGCGGTGTTAAATATAGCCACATGGGCTCAGAAGTACTTCAGAAAACTGCTGACATTTACCACAGTCTGCTGCTGTATCAAGACATGCAACTTGAATCTTTGTTACTCTAGGTCAGGGGTAGGCAAGTTCGGTCCTAGAGAGCCGCAGTCCTGCAGAGTTCAGCTCCAACCCTAATCAAACACACTTGAACAAGCTAATCAATGTCTTCAGGATTACTAAGGCTATAGGCAGGTGAGTTTTTTTTTTCAGGGTTCTCTAGGACCGAACTTGCCTACCCCTGCTCTAGGTCTATGAGAAAGCTATACATCAATTCTATGCAGTGATGTCGCCGGATTATCTGGGCCAGAGCTCATCTCAGATAGTCAAAAAGACAGTGAAAATGTGTGCTGTACTCTGATCAGTCCACATTTCAACTTGTTTCCGGGAAAAATAGATTTTGAGTTCTCAGTCCCAAAGATCAAAGGGACCATCCATACTTTCATTAGCGACAGAAGCAAAAGCAAACGTCTGTCATGGTATAGGGGTGCAACAGAGCAAACGGCATGGGTGACTGGCACATGTGAGAAGGTACTATTAACATAGAGGCATATTTTGGGATTGTATAGAGACATACAGTATACTGCCATCAAGATGATGTCTTTCATGGGATGTCCATGGTTATTATATCAAGACAATGCTAGCTTTCATTCTGCATGTGCTACAACAGCATGGTTTTGTAGACAGAGTGAATGTGCTAGACTGGCCAGCAGATCTGTCTTCTATTGAAAATGTATGGCTCGTCATGAAAAGGAGAATCAGACAACAACAATCACAGACTGCTGAGCATCTGAAGTCTTGCATCAAGCAAGATTGGACAAAAATTTTGCTTGCAGAACTTTAACAATTAGTATCCTCAATTCCTAAACAATTAAACATTGTAATTAAAAGGACCGTTGATGTGACAGTGTTGAACATGTCTCTGTCCCAACTTTTTTGGAGTGCTTTGCAGCCATCAAAATCAAAATTTGCTCATATTTACAAAATACATTCACGTTGGTCAGTGAAAACTTTGGACATTTTTTCTTTGTACTTTTGTCAATTAAATAAAAGTTAAAGAGAATGAACAAATCACATATTCTTGATTTTATTGCATTTTACAAAATGTCCCAACTTCTCTGGAATTGGTTGTATATATATATATGAATATATGAATATGAATATGAATATGGCATGAATCAGAGCTAAACATTTGCATATGGGACCCTGGACCATCGACCAGCTTACCATTGATGGTTTGTTAGGATAGGACAACTCTTTGAAAATCTGGAATCTAAATATTGAGAAAATCACCTTTAAAGTTGTCCATATGAAGTTCTTAGCAATACATATTACTAATCAATAATCAAGTTTTGATATATTTACGGTCGGAAATTTACAAAATATCTTCATGGAACATGATCTTTACTTAATATCCTAATGATTTTTGACATAAAATGGCTAAATGTGATGCATTTTTAAACTGCTAATTTCAAACCATTATGCTAACAGCAAACTAAACATTGGATGGCAGGGGTGGGGTAAGTTCAGGGATAACACATTTTAGCATTCCCTTAGAACTGAGAACTTTCATGTTGTCTATATGGAGCTTTTTTGGCAGCTCAAAGCCAAAGGAAATGTGGGTAAAATGTGCCCTATGCAGTTTCTGGATCCACCAAGCCTGCACTCTAGGGTTAAAAACATTGGTTTGAATTGTCACCATTGTGAATCTAAATGAGAAAATTCATACAAAGACACAATCTCACACACAAATGTACACAGTTATTTGTTAGATCTACATATTCTTTACCTCGGTACACTGGAGTTGACTGTTCAGTAAGCATAAATACCGTTAAGGAGCTTTGTTAGTAGTCTAATTTACACACACGCACGCACGCACACACTCCTGCATCGAACAGAAAGTGGATTGGAGATGTGGTCATTCGTAGAAAGTGCGACATTGTTTTGTATTGTTCTTTCAGATTGTTTCAATAAACCTGTTTTTGAAGCAAACTTTATGAGCTGGCTGCTTCTTTAGCCGAACAGTTACAGCTTACCCCAGTATGTGTTACAACATATCCCCCGGCAGTGGGGTAGATTGTCACAAAGGCACTCCATGTATTTAACATCAACTTACAAGGGCTGTGATATTCTTGCTGAGGTTTGAATTGTTGCCGCTTGTAGTGAACAAATGTGGGTGCTTTGTATAAAAGTTTGAGCACTCTAACCATACCCGGTCTCCCCCTATTGTTGGCTATTGCTACAAATATACCTGTGCTACTTCTGACTGGTTTTGTGGTCCAGAGTCACATATATATGACATGTATATATTATGTTTACTGCTTTGTGGCTGCCTGCTGCAAAATGACAACTGCCAAATGTGGGTTAGGCTACTTAATGCAGGCTGCCTGCCTCCCAACTATATTCGGGTAGATGTAGGTCAGCCTGATAAAGACGCTTCTCTGACGAGGGTGATAAATTCATCCATACAGCACCAGCGAGCCACGCCACCCGCCACGTGAGTCTGAGGGCGTCGCAGAAGCTGCTGGACGTCACCACCAGGCTGCTTCTGAGGCACGTGGAACTGTGCATGGCTCATATTCACCACCAGGTTGTTCATCCGAGATGCGCAATAGGCTACATGGAAAACAGTCGTTTTTGGAAAGTCCCCCAGATTTTACAGCTCGTTTCAAAAGAGAGCCGAATCAGACATTCTTCAAGGTTTTCGCGTGGCCCCTGAAGTCCAAGGGACCTGAAGAACGTTTTTAAAGGGTTGATTAAAACTACATTGCTGTACGTGTCATTTTGCGAATTTTGATTAATAATAAGGGTGTTAATAATCACATGAATATAACTGCATGTGAGCTAGCTCATTCTGCTGCATGGGTCAAAATGGGTCATCCTTGTTTTGTTTTTTATGTGGATCTACATCAACACAACAAGAATGTGTCTTACTGCCCACAACAACACGATCGCACTCGTGTGTATTCCAACAACAGGCGCGCTGCAACGTGACAGCAGATAAACATGTGCCGAGCGCCCTTGGCATTGGCCAATCAGCGAACACTTCGCGGTGAATGGGCGGGGTTGCCCAATAGAATTCGTGGTTGTCCACGAGCACAGCCAATAGAGCTCCTCGATGCAAAAGATTTGTGGACAGATTGGAAAGCACGTGTATTCGTGTGTGTCTGGTGTCTTGAGGAAACAAATCTCTAGCACACTGTAGCAGCGCAATGTCAGTGGAGCGGACCCATCACATTCCGTCGACTTCATAAGATCAGGAATACATTGCAATACTCTTCCGACGTATGACGCATCTGTGGTCTTGTTCAAGAGAAACGGAACAGTACAATCTACAAGGTAAGGCCAGCAGTAAGATTAGTCTAGATTGAACCTCTTATACTTCTGACGGCCGTTTAGTTACATTTCTATTCACATGTTTACAACGTTGCAGTTGTCCAAGAGAAGGTGCTGATTTGGATGCATTCGGAGCCATTGACCGTTGCATCATACCATCACACTAATGTTTTAAAACGGCTTATTTCATTTCCATGCTTTGCTTTAAGATTATCCAGATTTTTGGTGACTTAGTTGTGTGCATACAGGTCAAGTGAAACTGTGACGCATGCATACACAGTGTGTTCTTTGTGAGTACTTCATCAGACTCCCCAAAAAATGCATGTTAAAAGAAAGAAGAAAGTTGCATTAGCAGTGTTGGGGGTAACTCATTACAAGTAACGCGAGTTACGTAATCAGATTACTTTTTTGAAGTAACTAGTAAGAGAATATCTGAGTTACTTTTTCAAATAAGTAACGCAAGTTACTTTTTCTTTCTTCAGTCTTCACATGTTTACAACGTTGCAGTTGTCCAAGAGAAGGTGCTGATTTGGATGCATTTGGAGCCATTGACCGTTGCATCATACCATCACACTAATGTTTTAAAACGGCTTATTTCATTTCCATGCTTTGCTTTAAGATTATCCAGATTTTTGGTGACTTAGTTGTGTGCATACAGGTCAAGTGAAACTGTGACGCATGCATACACAGTGTGTTCTTTGTGAGTACTTCATCAGACTCCCCAAAAAATGCATGTTAAAAGAAAGAAGAAAGTTGCATTAGCAGTGTTGGGGGTAACTCATTACAAGTAACGCGAGTTACGTAATCAGATTACTTTTTTGAAGTAACTAGTAAGAGCATATCTGAGTTACTTTTTCAAATAAGTAACGCAAGTTACTTTTTCTTTCTTCAGTTTATTGATTGACAGCTCTGGTGTCCCCATGTTGAGAGAAATCAGATGTTACTGTAGTTATAAAATAAATATGAATATGCATTAATTCATCTCACTCACACACAAAAACACACACAGATTCAGTATTCCTCAAAATGAATAAAAAATAATGCAACTCAGAATATGACGCAAACCTGCAATAATTAAATGTTAAACAGCACGAATATCCTTTATGTATTTAATCCCATTCTATTAGATTAAATATTTTTATTGTATTTTTTGTCATACATGGTTATATAGGGAATATATGACCAGCAGTGAAATGTAAGTCAGGTCCGCTCCATGGACAGTGCAATTATTAAAGAATACAAACACAAGAAAATTCTATATAAATATAGGTATGGAAAAAGTAAGATAACGAATCAAATAAAATGCGCAGGACAGTATACTGTAGGCTTAATAAATATTTAGAAGAGCAGGAATGTACAAGAGAAGAATGTGCAAACAGGTTGTACAGTGTAGTAACAAAGCAGCAATAGAGGTAAAAAGTAAATAAATAAAATAATACAGAAATTGCTGTGTGCAAGTGACAATGTCTGTATATTAAGTGTCATACTGATAATTAAGTGAAGGCATATTGACTGACACATTAACATTGACATATTAACCAGTGTCTTTGCTTCTGACCTTCGATGATCCAGTTCAACCGTACTAATAAGCACAAATTACTCTAGACAAACATTTGTGTGTTTTTTTTATTTATTGCTGAAGTGTGTTGAAATGTCTTCTTCTGCGTTCTACTGTGCAGATGTAAATGTACTTTCCCTTCAGCCCGAGGCTTATTCATTTCACTTCTGGTGTGAAAAGGCTTTTATATTTGCCAAAAATAGAACTTTTTTATTTGAAAAACAAACAAGCAAGCCCTGTCCAGATTGACAAAGTAACGCAAAAGTAACGTAACGCATTACTTTCCATAAAAAGTAACTAAGTAACGTAATTAGTTACTTTTTTTTATGGAGTAACGCTATATTGTAATGCATTACTTTTAAAAGCAACTTTCCCCAACACTGTACATTAGTAAATTGGTATTTATATGAGAAATAGAAGGGAAACAATGTGAAAAGTGAGGCAAACGTCCTGTTGTCATTTAATCTTTGCATAAGGGTGTTTTGAAGTATCATCATGATCTGTCATCTCTGTCACTGTTATGTTCTTAGTTTATTATGCCACTTCGGCTAAAACCATCACAACGTCATTGAGGTGTAAGAGTAGCCTAAGTTACAGGACAAGGTCTTTTTCTTTGTATGGATTTATACGGGTGACAACTTGCCCCGCTCTCTATACATCATCATATTTGCAAAAAAGAATATTGTTGTGGGTAAGGTGGTAAAGCATTCACCACATCCTAAAACTAACGAAGCAGGGAATTGTGATGCTATTAGTTACAAACTCCTAGGGGTTCATGCAGGAACTGCAGGGGAATGTGAAATTGTCAAAATAGATCAATTGTGTGTATATTAGGGCTGTCAGTTTAACGCGTCAACTTATTTAATTAGTTATGAAAGATAACGCCATCAGTTAACGCACTGGCCCCGCCCCCAGACCTGTAGGCCTACATCATCTTACATTTCATACTCCATAAATGCATATAAGTGCCCTAAAATTCAAGATATTGGTGCACAAAATGCCCCTGTATGAGTTTGTGTCTCATATTTATATAATACGATATCACACAGGGAGTGCAGCATATTGCACGAGTGCTGCTTTTGTCCCGAATATCACGAGTTTGAATTTATTTAATACACGAGTTTCACAATTTGAGTTGAATTACTGAAATAAATGAACTTTTCCACGACATTCTAATTTATTGAGATGCACCTGTATGTTAGTTGATCTATAATGGGCGATGGGCAAAATAGCATAATAGTGTAATCTATTAGCTATGCATGCAAACATCCATAAAATATTTTTAACACGACTGACTTGGTATTTAATGTGAATTTAATAAAAACATTTGTAAGTTACTAATTATAACACTTTCATTGTACAGAAAGAAAGCAAGGAACATTTACATTATCAAAGAACATATTTTAAGCACTCTCAAAAACTCTCATTATAATCACTGAAGCTGTTTACACTGTGAAATGAATATCCTACTTGCATCATAGCACATCTGCACTTTGTTGTTTCTGATGAGAGAATCGCCAGAGAGCAGAATTCCTTCAGCGAGCGAGTGAAAAAAACACCGGCATTTCAGCGATGACTCTGATTGCATTCATAAGCTCAACAGAATCGTGTGTGATTGGTTATAATGCTGTAAAAGCGCTTTAAAAACCTGTCTGTCTCTGGCTCAGCGCCAGCCAAAGTGAGAACGCAGATTTGAATTTAGCAGCTGATGCTGTGCGGCACTGAACGTTCTAATCACACCGGTGCGATTGTATGAAATATACAAAAATATTATTTGGCTATTTCTTTAGTCTTTTGGAAGCTGCATTCAAAATCCACTTGGCTCAAGAATGAATGGGCATGACGCCTCTGCTCTCCTGTTCATTTCAGGGTTTTCTGTGCAGCTGTTCATGGACTAGGACTTCTGTGCCATTAAATTAGTTTTTTATTCAAGTCAACTACTGTAGAACAATTTTAGATAAACCTGCCCCTAAATGACATGTAAAAACAAGACCGACTATTCATGCTGTACATGTTCAACAGGCGGTCTATTCCTGTCTAAGTGTGCAGCTCTTGGCCAAACTATGCTGCAGAGTGGATCAGACTGTATGTTGTTAGCTGAAAGTTTGGTTATGTGAGACTAGGTGACAGTTTGGTAAAAATGTGTGGTGTGTCTCAGATCTATAATGACGTTCTTTGCATATCAAAGCAAACGTGAGATCAGGTTAGATTCACATTGGAGTAATTTCGTCCCAGTTACTTGATGGTTATTTTGTTCCTGTTTTACTGGAAATTAAAGGTGATGTATAATTATTTTCCACATTCCAGTTTAATGTGCAGGGACAACTATGTTGTTAGTAGTTTAATTTACCCCAAAAGTGCAAATACTGAGTGTAGATTGAGTCTGTCAGTAAAATGCAGTAGAGAAAAACACCTCCACATTACCAAGCACAAGTAGTCCGTCAAAGCACCTGGCACCCAATATGAAACCATATGCATATGACCTTGTTTTTAGATAAATAGCACCAGGCTTTGGATTACTTGGGTCTTGCACTTTTACAGAACTGCCCACTGCGTGAACTCTTTCAAACATTTTTGCATTTAGTACATGCATTACTGTAAAATTACATCAATGATAGGGGCTCTCTGTGCTACAGCATATTCAACTTATAATACTTACAATAAACTTATTCTTATCAAAAAAATAAAAAATAATGATAATATTTACAGGTCAAGTAAATAAAGTCTGTATATACAGTACTACTGTAACAGACAAAAACATGTTCAGATGTTGATTTCACAGTCTTCTCTTAGTGTATATGTTTTGTTCTCTTTTATTAACTTGAAGCTATGTTTTCATTCTTATTAAACAGTCGTTTCAATTAGATCTATTTAAAGGAAATGGAGAATTAAAGGGATTTAAGGAAAGCAAAGAGTGAAAATTAGTAAAAGAACTAGAATGTATAACTATTTTCAAATAATAATAAAAGAATTGTATGTTTGCAAGAAACTTATTCGTTTGGCCATGTTCCGTTATTCGGGTCAGTGTCTATGCATAGAGATTCCTGGCTTAAAACTCTGGCAGTGTTTTTAAAGACTGGCAGTCTGGATTAGTGGTGGGCATTTGTAACTCTTTGTGCAGTTACACCGTGATTGTCTAAAAGTCATTAAAACATCCATTCAACTGATTCGCATCGATTCCAATAAACAGGGTTTTGATTTATTTGAGGTGAGCCAAATTAAAGGAAATGGGTCAATGCGGTTTACTGTGTTGGGAAAAAAACAGGGTTTGCATTTACATACATTACTACTTTCAGTACCAGCAGCCACTTTTCCCTGTCTATTTATACTTTGCCAATTTTTAGTATCACTTCTCTTGCTTGCTTAGAGGCACTATTTGCAGTAAATGCTCATTCACAGTTGGGTGTAGGTCTAAACTCGGTAGCTCCACAAATGGTATCAAATCATTAGGATGACAGTAACAATCCCAGAAATGAAGTACTAAAAATCTGACCGAACACAGATGACAGTGAGTGGGTATATTTGTTTTAGGAGATTAAGTGTTTTTTTGAAAGAAGTCTCTTATGCTCACCAAGTCTGCATTTGTTAGATCAAAAGTAAAACCGTAATATTGTGAAATGTACTGCATTTAATTTTCACTAGCCATTACTCTAGTCTTCAGTGTCACATGATCCTTCAGAAATCATTCTCGATGTGCTGATTTGGTGCACAAGAAACATTTCTTATTATTATCAATGTTGAAAACAGTTGCTGCTTAATATTCTTTTTTTATTATTATTATTATTATTTGTCAAACCATGGTATAGTTTTTTTCAGGATTCTTTAATGAATAGCATTTATTAAAGATTCTTACTGACCCTAAATTTTTGAAAGGTTCATCCTTTTTAAGATGAAAGTTGTTCATTTCTGATGACAAGAGACCCAGAGCTTTATGCTATTGAGTACCTGAGTTGGAACACCTACTAGAAACCAACTTGGTCACCCTAATCTTGAGGTAAACACTGATGTCGTTGTGTCTCTCATAGATCCTTGTATTGCTCCCTGTAGTTGGCAAATGCAAAAGACAAAAACAAGCTTGTGTGGTTGAAGGTGGAGAAGGTAGAGTGTGGATTTGTGGTTCTACATAGTATTCTTGGTTACCAATGAGACTAGAAAAAGCCTCTGTAGTGGCCAATATCTGAGCTGTCACGTGCAGCAATCCTTCTGAGTCAGTGCAAAATTTCTGATAACTTACAATTTACCCTGCTGAAAAACATCCTTGAGTAGCATTTCCTGTTAAAGAACAGGCTGTTCTCCTATAATTAGATTTGATGGGGCTACGTAATACAAGATGACTAACCGACTTCTTGTACACGTGTATGTTTCAGACTGATACTTACCTTTTCTTTTGCTTTTTTCCTGGCAGCTGTCCTCCGTGAAGAGATAGAGTCCCACAGAGGCCAAAGAGAAGGAGACCGAATGGCCAGACCCCGACAAGAAGCCTAATTTCCCAGTGGCTGTTTTTTACACTTCTTTTCACACTGTCCCACTCCATCTGCCTCTGTGGCAGCAGCCAAGTCTGTTTCGTAACAACCAGTTGTGTCTGTTTTCCTGAGCTGAACAACGATTTCTGCGGTTAGCAAAATACTTCACACTTGCACTACTTGATTTGAGGTTCCAGAGGAGTTGAGACAAAGGACAGGGTGGTGAGACACCTGGAAGTGATTTTTGTTTACGGAACAAATCTGTGAAGAATATTTGCACCAAAATGATTTCCCACTGTAGTTCAGGCAGTCCAACATAGTGAACTTATTCAACTCCGTGTAATCTATTGTCAGGTGAATCCTATCATCTCGGCAACTGCTTATTTTTACAGTATTATTATGAGTGATGACAACTCAGAGGCCGCCCCCAGCAATGATACAGATAGAGGAGCAGGAGGGGTCGAGAAAAAGGCAGGGCTTGTAAACAGATCCTGCGGCATGAGTGAGTGTTCTCCCTCATCAAATCCGGTGAATAGCGGGACAGGATCATCTCCAGGAGTTGACACAGGTGACAACCGAGGGACAAATTCAGATGATACGGATGGACTCTCGAGTGGAAATGACTCTGGGGAGAGGGGAAGTGAGAGAGGGAATGGATCCAGAGGCAGACAGTCGAACAGAAGCTATCAGAGTTCCTCCAGTCAGAATGGAAAAGACTCGGGCATGTGTCTGGAGACTACGGAGAGCAACAAGAGGTGAGAGAGAGAGAATGGACACCAGATCTGTGAACATTGTCTCAGAGCACACGTTATTTTCCACATACCATATGTTATTGTTGCTCCTCTCTGCCCCGCCTTTCTGAAACGCTTCGATTTTTACAAAGCTCATTATTCTGAAAAGCGCAGTGTGCTCTGATTGGCCAGCTATCCAGTGCATTGTGATTGGCTGAATACCTCGGCCCTTTCCATATTTGAAAACACATGGCGGCGGCGGCAACAATACTACAGCGAGAATGAAAGTTACACCTTTTTTCTCTGCGTAAACATTTAGGCGTTGGTATGCAAATCTTCCCACACAGTGATGTAGATTTGTGGGGGCGTGTTCGAATGAGGCATTTTAGGAAGACGTGGATGAGTCTTAACTTTTAGAAAGAATATATTTGGGTTTGAGACTTTAATCTTTGCGACTTTACATGTTTTATATATATATACATGAACAGCTTGTAACAGTCCAAAGGAAAACATGAAATCAGGTCATATGACCCCTTTAAAAAGCTAATTCTGAAATGTTTCTTAACATTATAATAATAAGTAATAATAACTCTTGTTTTTGATCCCTTCTCCCTCAGCTCAAACTCTCACAGCCCGTCTCCACCCAGCAGCTCTCTGGCTTACAGCCTGTTGAGCGCCAGCTCTGAACAAGACCCGCCATCCACCAGCGGCTGCAGCAGTAATCAGTCTGCTCGGGTCCAGACCCAGAAAGAGCTGATGAGAGCCTTGAATGAGCTGAAGATCCGTCTGCCACCGGAGAGAAAGATGAAGGGACGCTCCAGCACTCTTAACGCCCTCAAATATGCCCTTAGCTGTGTCAGACAAGTCAAAGGTGAGTGGGAGTTTCATATGTTGGTTTTGTGTTCTATGTGTGACAGGAAAGTCAACCGCTTGAATTGAGTTAAAGGAATGATGTATGCAAAATGTTTCCAGTGTGAAAATTATTTCTCCAGTTCAATTTTACGAGCCATTTGTAGATTGAAGCATTTGAAAATAATCACTATTTTTGGAATTCTGTTTGGTGCCGCTAGAAGCACAGGAATTATACATTTCACCTATAACAGGAATGGAGTTTGTGGGTCCAGTGATGTTAATTTTTTATTTTCTTTGAATCTTGCAGCCAATCAGGAGTATTATCACCAGTGGAATGTTGAGGAGTGTCATGGCTGTAGTCTGGATCTCTCCACCTTCACTGTTGAAGAACTGGACAATATCACCTCCGAATACACGCTCAAAAATACAGTACGTTGACTTGCACACAAACCCATTTCTCTCTCTAGTAGTAACACAATATTAAACTAGTGTATGAAAAGTAGTTTGTCTCATCAATGAAGTTACTGGCTTACTGTTTTTTTTAATTCTGTCAGCAAAAACAAAGATAAGATGTGGGTTACAGATGCGTGAGACATGCTCTAGATGGCAAAATCATCCCAAATGTCACCTCTCCTTTTCATTTTATCCACTCTCTCTCTCTGTAAAATGGTACACAGCTTTTCTCAGTCATGCAGATGCTGTGTACAGTATTTGTTAGAAGTTACAAAAGAGTCTCTTTTTCTCTTGTGCAGGACACTTTCTCAATGGCGGTTTCGTTCCTGTCAGGGAAGGTTGTGTACATATCCCCACAAGGTTCATCTCTTCTGTGCAGTAAGCCAGAGAAGCTGCATGGAGTTTTGTTTTCTGAGCTTTTGGCCCCCCAGGATGTGAGCACCTTCTACAGCAACACTGCACCCAGCAAACTACCTCCTTGGGCCTCCTGCATCGGCTCTGGTATGTTTGTACATGATGTGTTTTGGTTGTGTTATGGCATGTTACACTAACATTTGACAACCAGAAAGATCAAAAATAGTTTTGATCTGAAAGCGATAGCTCACATTAGATAGATAACATTTACTCTACCTTATGTCATTCCATACCCAAACCAAGACTTTCGTTCATCCTTGAAATACATGAGGATATTTTTAATGAAAGCTGAGAGAACCGTCTCTCCACTGAAGGTCAGTTCCACCAAAACTTTGACACTTCAAAAAGTTAATGAAGAGATCACAATAGAAATACATATGAATCGAGCGGTTTAATCCAAGTCTTATGAAGAGACACAATTGCTTTATATGATAAACCGATTTGATTTAGCGCACATACATGGAGCACATCAAATATGGTTAATTGCAACTCAACTGTGCTTGCTTGACTCGAAGGAACCAGTGAGGTTGAGCTTCCATTTACCATAAGCATCAAAGTTTTGGTGCAGTGGACTTTTAGTGAAGGGACAGAATTCTCTCAGATTTTATTAAAAATCTCTTCATTTGTGTTTCAAAGATGAACAAAAATATAATAGGTGCAGAATGACACAAGAGTAAGTAATAGATGATACAATTTTCAGTTTTGTCAAGTTGTCAACCATTCTGAACACTATATATATCGTTGCCTCATTTGTGACTTCGTCTCAAGACTTTGCCTCATTTGTGATTTGTGATTGTGATCTCTCTTTTCACTAGTCTCTCCACCGGTGGACTGCACCCAAGAGAAGTCCATGTTTTGTCGCATCAGTGGAGACATCTCAACCAGTGTCAATGTGAAGTACTACCCGTTCAGACTGACCCCCTATCTGCTCACGCTCCAAGACTCTGATGCGGCTTACCCTCAACCATGCTGTTTGCTCATCGCAGAGAGAGTGCACTCGGGATATGAGGGTACATTTCTTGTTTAACAAGTATATTGTTTTTTTCACAATGTTTGGAACCAAATGGAAAAAATACAAACGCCTTTTTTAACTCGGTTTGGGCTTTGTTCTCTTTCTCTCCATCCTGCTTTCAGCCCCTCGCATTCCTACGGATAAGAGGATATTCACCACCAGTCACACCCCCAGCTGTCTCTTTCAGGAGGTGGATGAGCGGGCAGTTCCTCTTTTGGGGTACCTGCCTCAGGACCTTGTGGGAACCCCAGTCCTGCTGTACATCCATCCAGATGACAGACCCATTATGGTGGCCATCCATAAGAAGAGTGAGTCACTCTCCCTTCCTCTCTCTAACCTCTGTCTGTTTCCTTTCTTTAATTTAAAATGTTCACTTTTCCTTTGTCTTTCAGTTCTTCAGTTTGCAGGGCAGCCATTTGATCATGCTCCCTTGCGGATGTGCGCACAGAATGGAGAGTATCTGACCATCGACACCTCTTGGTCCTCCTTCATTAACCCCTGGAGCAGGAAAGTGGCCTTCATTGTTGGCCGGCACAAAGTCAGAACGTAAGAACCCGAGTACACTCAAGGTCCAAAATTAACTCTCAGAAAGCATCACTTCTTTCTTTTTTTTATGTGACATTATTCAAATCAGACTCATAAAATCATGGTAAAAATGATTCCCTAGAATAATTCAAAATCCCCACCACTAACAAACACAAATATTCTAATTATTGTACTCTGTACATACACACAATTACCTCTTGATTCTTTCCTTCCAGCTCTCCACTGAATGAGGATGTCTTTACCCTGCCGAGGGGTCTGGAGGAGCGGACCCTGTCCCCAGACATCGCTCAGCTCAGCGAGCATATCCACAGGCTCCTGGTGCAGCCCGTCCACAGCGGCAGCTCTCATGGTTACGGCAGCTTGGCCAGCAATGGATCCCACGAGCACCAGCCCAGTGCCGCCTCCTCATCAGACAGCAGTGGACAAGGTCTGGAGGACCCCTCGCAGCTCCACAAACCTGTGAGTGTTACAAGACACTGCACTTAAACCCCAGTTCATAATGTAAGCCCCTCATTTTAGCAGGTTCAGTCCATATGTGACCGAAAACAAACTTTCTCTTGACCTTGAGCACTATAAAGTATTGCGGTGCTTGTTAGTACTGTTCATAGACATAAAAGGCAGGCCAGACATGGATAGTAAACACTTAAATTAAATGAACTGTTTTCAAATAGATGACCTTCCAGCAAATCTGCAAAGATGTTCACATGGTGAAGGCCAGCGGACAACAAGTCTTCATTGAATCCCGCAACCGACCTCCTCCTAAGAAACATTCCACCGCAGGTACACAACCACTCACTGTATATTCATAGTAACTGTAAAGACACACCCTTCAGTTGCTCTGTTAAAATTTGTCAAGGTTGTTAGTCTCAAGATGTTCTCTGTCTGATAAATAGGTGCTGTGCAAACAGTTGAAGCAGCAGAGCTGGGCGGCAGTCCCGGTCCTAGTGCTGCTCCACCCTCGAAGTGCTCCGCACCCTCCATGATCGTGCAGAAGGAGCCGCCCACCACCTACTCTTATCAGCAAATCAATTGCTTGGATAACATCGTAAGGTTTGTGTTTCAGATCATTATAGTGATATCTATCACTGATTATGTGTTGTGAATTTCAGATTAATCATTGTATTGTATAGTGAGCATCTCTAGTACTTTGATGGCAATCCGATGCCAGGCCGTGGCCTCATGGTTTTATTTGGTTCATCAGGTATCTGGAGAGCTGTAACATCCCAAATACGGTGAAGAGGAAGTGTGGCTCTTCCTCCTGCACTGCCTCCTCCACCTCTGATGATGACAAACAGCAGGACGCTCCAGGCAATGCTAAAGGTGATGGTCCAATGATAAACTAATGCAGAACAGTACTAATTAAATGCAGTTACAGGTCTACAGTCTATTACAATGCAACTGCCATTCAAATTTTATTTAATGATACCCATTTTGATACAGCAGAAAACTGAAGTGCCAGTTTTGAGCACACTCTATTTACTTAAAGGTCTTCATAAATATTACAAGGTTACAATGGCATGTATATTCGCTCTAATTAGTGCATGGGATGCCATGTTTTTGTTGAAGCACGGAATACCTCATTAACACCAGCACATCACAAACTAAGGAGCAGTACTACAGTATGGTGTACTACAGTACTACAGTAATGTTTGTGGTCAGTAATTATTATTTTTTATTTTTTTTTTTTAAGTAAAAATAAATGAATACTTTTATTCACCAAGGATCAAATGTCACAGTTTATACAGAGTTTATATACAGTTGGTATACAGTGTATATAGACTACCGTACTAAAGATATGCTGTGCATTAACGTGTTGTAGTACTCAAAACCGGTCTTAAAGGGATAGTTCACCCAAAAATGAAACTAACCCTCATGTTGTTCCAAACCCGTAAGACCTCCGTTCATCTTCAGTTCAACCTCCATTCAGAAGACAAATTATGATATTTTTATTAAATCCGAGAGCTTTCTGACCCTGCATAGACGACAACTTAACTGAAATGTTCCCACACCCAGAAACGTAGTAAAGTCATCGGTGAAACAATCCATGTGACATCAGTGGTTCAACCTAAATTTTACGAGGCTGCGAGAATTTGTGCGCAAAGGAAACAAAAATAACAACTTTATTCAACAGTTCATCTCCAAATCACGTCTTCCACCATTATTTGTACTACAGAGTACTTCTGCATGTAAACAAGGTATGCGCGTGGTGCTGCTGACGTAGAAAACGCCTTTTTTACGTGCAGAGGAAAGCAAAATGCATGCGTCATGGTACTCTCCATAATGGTGGAATACGTGATTTGGAGGAAAATAATTGTTGAATAAAGTCGTTATTTTTGTTTTGTTTGTGCACAAAGTATTCTTGTAGCTTCGTAAAATTACGGTTGAACCACTGATGTCACATGGACTATTTTATCGATGTCCTTACTATGTTTCTGGACCTGGGAACATTTCAGTTGCATTGCTGCCAATGCAGGGTCAGAGAGCTCTCAGATTTAATCAAAAATATCGTAATTTGTGTGCCGAAGATGAACAAAGGTCTTGCGGGTTTGGAACGACATGAGGGTGAGTAATTAATGACAGAATTTTCATTTTTGGGTGAACTATCCCTTTAAGACAATTTTTTGAAGGTATTGGTTTTGTCACGGTCTCAACTGCATTTGTACTTGGTCTTGTCTTGGTCTCCGACTAAAAAGACTCTCTGGATTTTATTTCAAGACCAGTCAAGACCACAATTGCAGAGATATTACTAAATTGCTGGTGCATTGTCCTATTTATTTGTTAACAACCTTAATGTGATTTCTTTTAATACTGTTAATTTATTTTGATACTCCTGTGCCCGGTCAGAATTTAATGGGGAACTGTGCCAAAACTTTCACCAAAATTAATACAAATGACCAAAAAATTAAAAACCGCAACAAAAAGAATTCCAAACAAATCCCATAGCAGAACTGTAGTGAGTTTCTGAGCAACACACACTGGTGATTTGTTACTGAATTAATCAGTTGCTTTGAATGAATCGGCTGAATAAATGACTCTTAACACACTCTGGTGATTTGCCGCCACCTAACCCACTGGCGGTTTTAGTTTTGATATTCATATTTATTTTATTTCCCATTCAATTTCTATATTCAAAATGTTATTTTAAAAAGATAAATCTCAACAATATTTCTGAAGTTGTAATTGTACTAATTCAGATGCAGCTTCTGTGCCACCTCTGCAGAGCAAAGATGAATTATGTTAGTGATATTATTTTATTGGTAACAGCTCTATAAGGGCTTTTCACACTTGAAATAGTTAACCCTGGGTCATTCTAAACCCTGGGTAAAAGGAATCCTGGGTTATCTTGCGTCACGTTTTACACTGATTATACTTTACCCAGGGTTAAATGTTAATCCTGAAAAGACTGTTCTGTAAATGTGGGTCTTTCAGATGAATTTCAGGAGTGCTGGTTTGGTCTTGATCTTGACTCGGTCTCACCCTGTTTTGGTCTTGGTCTTGTCTTGGTCTCAACCTCTCAAAATCTTGGTCATGTCTTGGTCTCAACATCTCAAAATCTTGGTCATGTCTTGGTCTCAACCCCTCAAAGTCTTGGTCTTGTCTTGGTCTCATCACACTCTGGTCTTGGTCTCGACTTGGTCTCTGTTTAGGTGGTCTTGACTACAACACTAGTATTAACAGATACTCTAACCTGCAGGTCCGTCTGTGTCTCTGGTAGAGGAGAGTACATTGTTACCCCCAATGGCCATGCACAGTAAAGCTGAAAGTGTAGCCTCGGTCACCTCTCAATGCAGTTTCAGCAGCACCATCGTCCATGTGGGGGACAAGAAACCTCCTGAGTCAGGTGGGCAAGTGTATGTGTATCTCAGAGGAATTAGAGAGGGCACCAAAGACGCATAATACCACAAAGCAAGCATAGCAATCAAGTGTCTTTTTTTTTTGTTCTTATGGCCAGTTTTTGGGGCACTAGTTTTTTTTTATCTCATCCCTTCTTCTTGTTTTACCTCGCTCCCACAGATATCGTAATGGAGGAAGCCCCGCCTACTCCGAATGCTGCTCATCCTGCCGCTCAACCCCAAGTTCCTCCCACAACGATGCCCTCTCTGCCCCCTAGCCCTGCTCCTGATAGGGATGCATGGAGAAGAGGAGGTGCAGGAGGAACAGGGGTAGCTGGAGGATCTGGAGGAGGAGAATGGTTGGGTCTCACAAAAGAGGTTCTGTCGGCTCACACACAACAAGAGGAGCAGAACTTCATGTGTCGCTTCAAAGACTTGAGCAAGCTCAGAGTGTTTGACTCAACCTCAGCTGTGCACCGACGAGCAACTGTATCTTTAGCAAGAGGTAAGGATGTGCTCATGCAACAACAAACACAACACCTGCAGTGTTACACAAAATTATTCTTCATGTATACTACCATTCAAAAGTTTGGAAAGAAGTATATTATGCTAGAAGTATCTTAAGTACACCAAGGCTGCGTTTGTTTGTTTGATGAAAAATACAGTTTTGGGTAAGAAAGATTACAAAAAAAAAAGAATACTTTTTATTCATCAAGGAAGCATTAAATTGATCAAAAGTGACAGTAAAGACATGTTAAAAATATTTCTGTTTCAAATAAATGCTGTTTATTGAACTCTGTATTCTTCAACGAATCCAGAAAAAAAGTATCTCAATTTCCACAAATGTTAAGCAGCAAAAACTGTTTTCAACATTGATAATAATAGCCATTATTAATAATTGAGAACACATACTAACTGATAATAATTAAGCACCAAGTCAGTATATTGGAAGGATTTCTGATTAATCATGTGACACTGGAGACTGGAGTAATGGCTGCTAAAACTTCAGCTTTGCAAACACGGGAACAAATTGCATATTAAAACATTAAAATGGAAAGCAGTTATTTGAAATTGTGATGACATTTTACAATATTCCTGTTTTTACTGTATTTTTGATCAAATGAAGCCTTGGTGAGCTTGAAATACATCTTTTAAAAACAGAAAATCATATTGTATCTCTTTTTCTTGATTTTAGGTGTGCACTGCTCCCGTGATTACCCAGCAGCAGGTAGTAGTGGGCGTAGACGTGGTCGAGGAGGCAAAAGACTGAAGCACCAGGAAGCTTCAGACCAGACTGGGTCTCGTAGCCCAGCTGGCCCCCTAAGAGGGGTTCCCGCTCTGGACAGGCACTCCAATTCCTCCATGCCCATCGGTCCTGCAGACAGCTCCTCCTCCTGGCCCACCTCAGGGTCACAAGCTAGCGTTCCCTCTGTCCCGTACCCACCTGGCATTCTTCCTTTATATACCGTCTATCCCCCTCTTTCCCATTCCATCTCAGATCCCAGCATACAAACGGGGCTACGCTTCCCCCTTCAGAACTCACAGATGGCACCTCCCATGGTCCACCCGATGATGACATTGGTATTACCCAACTACATGTTCCCACAGCCCAACATGGGCATGCCTCAGCCCTTCTACAGCCCAAACCCAGCTTTCCCTTTCCCTGCTGTCAACACAGCCTCCCCTGTGCCCTGTCAGGTCCCGACCCCTGTCCCACGCGCCCACTCTCGCTCCAGCACCCCTCAGTCTTACAGCCAAAGAGAGGCCCTTGAGAGAGAAGGAACAGTGTCTCCGCTCTTTCAGTCCAGATGCTCCTCACCCTTGAATCTGCTGCAGCTGGAGGAGTCTCCAAGCAACCGGTTTGAGGTGGCATCAGGGCAACAGACCACATCTCCTATGGTGGGACAAGGAGGTGGAGCAGGAGGACAGGCCTCCTCCAATCAGAGAGGATCAGTGGTGGACTCAAAAGAGAATGAAAACGTAAGAAAATGGACTGTTGGATTAATTTGCTTACTGATTATTTAAAATTGTTATGTTTCAGTATTCGATATCAGTACCAGCTAAATTTCACAACAATCGATAATATTTATTTTCAATTTGATACCACCGCGATATTTAGTAGCAACTAATTAGCATATTAGCATAACATGTTAAAATAGGAAATTCAACAATCAGTAAAAAAAGGTGTTTAATTGAATATCTATAACATAATACTAGCCACCTGTCACCATTGCATGCAATAAATGCTAATAATATTTTAAAAAATATATTTTATATAAAGAAAATTAAGACATTTTGGGATTATTGAGATTTAGTAAACATTTGATATCAAATAGGTGTTTAATTGAATATCTATAACATAATACTAGCCACCTGTCACCATTGCATGCAATAAATGCTAATAATATTTTTAAAAATTATTTTATATAAAGAAAATTAAGACATTTTGGGATTATTGAGATTTAGTAAACATTTGATATCAAATCTCCCCCAATATTCTATATAATTTCTCATGTTTTTATGTTTTAATTTGGGCATTGAAATATGACTCAGATGTGGTTTTGAAAAACCTTTGTGAGATTCATCCAATAAGAGAGCAGTTTTACCATTCATGAAAAGAATTCTAAATCAGAACACGTAGCATTCATCAGTGAACATTCTCAATAATAAGCTGTGAATATCCTGATGTAATTTATTTAATCATGTTGTTTAGTAAGGTCTGTGGTTTTAATGCCCTTTGCAGGGTGAAACAAATGAGTCCAATCAAGACGCCATGTCCACCTCCAGTGATCTGCTAGACCTGCTGTTACAGGAGGACTCTCGCTCAGGCACTGGCTCAGCCGCCTCAGGCTCTGGCTCATCAGGCACAGGCTCCTCTGGGTCGGGCTCAGGGTCTTCTGGATCAGGGTCCAATGGCTGCAGCTCTTCAGGAAGTGGAACTAGTAAGTGGCAATACATTTATTCAATAAATGTATAAATAAAGTTATAAATGGATACATTTTAGGCAGTATGGATTAGGGCTGCAAAACGATTAATCGCGATTAATCGCATTCAAAATAAAAGTTTGTTTACATGCCATATGTGTGTGTACTGTGTATATTTATTATGTATATTTAAATACACACACATACATGTGTATATATTAAGGAAAATGTTATATATAAAATATATATATATATATATATATATATCAATAATATAAATATACAAGTGTGTGTGTATATACTGTATATATATATATATACATACATACATACATACAAATATTTTTTTAATATATAGATGTGTGTGTATTTATATATACATAATAAATATACAAGTGTGTGTGTATATACTGTGTATATATATATATATACATACATACATACATACATACAAATATTTTTTTAATATATAGATGTGTGTGTATTTATATATACATAATAAATATACACAGTACACACACATATTGTATGTAAACTTTTATTTTGAATGCGATTAATCCCGATTAATCGTTTTGCAGCCCTAGTATGGATTAGAGTGTTACTTGGTATGAATGAACCGAATGCCATTCAGCAGTTGTTACTTAAGAAGCGTTACTTCAATAAATGACTTAATTTCTCTCTTTTTTCATTTACTTTAACAGGAAGCAGTCAGAGCAGCCATACAAGCAAGTACTTTGGCAGTGTGGACTCATCCGAGAACAGCCACTCCCGCAAGCAGACAGCAGGGGGTGATGGAGAAGCACAGTTCATCAAAAGTGTCCTACAAGACCCCATCTGGCTTCTAATGGCCAACACAGATGAAAAGACTATGATGACCTACCAGCTGCCCATCCGGTTAATATCAACACCGTACAGATTTCACTACATCACTAGAGTTGGGAAATCATGTGCCAGTTACATTTAAAACAAATCAGTTACATTTTTTGTGTTTTTTTTAATCAAGAGTCAAATCAACAATAAAACAAAACATAAAAATAGTGTTCCATTTCAAATATTGTCAATAAAACGTTTCTGTTTTGCGTAGCAAATTCTTCATTTATTCTTCCTCAAAATTACAAAAAAAAAATCGTTAAGGAACTAGAATCATTAAGTCAAATCATATTCAGAATTTGATTCCCATCCCTATACAACACCATTACTGACACAAACATATACTTTAATACAGAGGTTCCCAACCCTGGTCCTGGAGGCACCCCAACACTGCACATTTTGCATGTCTCCTTTCTCTGCCGCACCAATTTCAGATCTTGGAGTCTCTACTAATCAGCTGATGACCTGAATCAGGTGTGTTTGATTAAGGAGACATGCAAAACGTGCAGTGTTGGGGTGCCTCCAGGACCAGGGTTGGGAACCACTGGTTTAATACATCTCGTTATGACGTAAAATGTCACGCATCACATGCATAGAAAAAAGAAACGCATTACCATGCTAGCATCCCATAAGCTTACTACAAACCCACTGTAAAAGCCTGATGAAAGTTGTAATGGTAATAGTTAACTAACCAAATAAATGTGTTTTGTAACAGAGACAGAGATGCTGTGTTGAAAGAGGACCGTGCTGCTCTGAGAGCCATGCAGAAACAGCAGCCTCGCTTCACTGAGGAGCAGAAGAGCGAGTTGAGCCAGGTTCACCCTTGGATCCGCACAGGACGCCTGCCTCGTGCTATCAACATTTCTGTAAGCCTAAGTCTCTCCGACAATAACTTCCACAATACACCACTAAACACTCAGTCGTGACTGTTTTATTTATATGCAATTTGTCTCTCAGGCATGTATGGGCTGTAGGTCCTCTCCTTCGGTCCCCTCTGCGGCCCCCTTCGATGTGGAGATCCACGAGATGGAGTTCTGCAGTGTTTTAGAGGTGACAGAAGAGGGCGCCACTGCTGAGAAACGCACCCAAGCAGACACTGCAATGGAGAAGAACGACAAGACTTGCAAAGACCGAGAGGTTAAAAACGATAGGACTATTATGTCATCACAAATCAATGACCAAGAAATGATGACGATAGAAGAACAGGAAGTGACCTCACAGATCGAGGAGGAAATGGGTGCACTTACACCGATGACACACTAAAGACACAATGAGGCAGTGAGATTCTGATGATCTTTTGTGTACTCATTAAATTATCCAGTTGTATTTATTTCTATAAATAAATGCTAATTAGCCAGGAAGGCTGACAGATGATGAATGTAAAGCAAAAATGCTTTGTTGAAAGACTGTGATTATCAAAAATTCAAGATATTTTGGTTATTGCAAAGAAGTTATGATCTGTTAGCGGGAAATAAAGGGTATGTATCTTTAGACCACTCTGGATTTGACCTTTGAGATGCCACCGGTTTAATTCCAGTTCTAGTCACCTGCAGAAACCCATTTTGTGGCATGCTAAACAACTATTTCAAATGTTGTCAAATGGGTTAAGAGCTCTTCACACCAAGGACGATAACTATAACCATGACTATAACTATAAAGCTTTAATCATCTAATTCTATAAGAATAGGGAAGTCCACACCACAGATATATAACACGATAATGGTTTGGGATCACTTTCAGAACATTGTTTTTCCAGATTATCAATCCAATTTTAAAGATCTTGATCATTTAAAGCTGCAAACTACAGAACTGCAGCGCACGCTTATAAATAAACATTATCATCCCTTGGTGTGGCCATTTAATATAGTTATGGTTACAGTTATCGTTATTAGTATGAACGGATCTTTAAACTCTGGTGTTAAGTTGATTTAGGTGTTGTAAGATGTGCATTTAGACGGGAGAACAGATTCACTGCCTTTGAGGACAGTCTAATTGTTTCTCACCTTGTGCTTTTGGACATTTCCCAGATGTTATGGAAATGCTGTTATTATTTTTTTACAGGTATATACAAAGTAGGAATTTTTGACCAAATTTACACACACACGTTTTTATTTAATTTTTTATCATTCTGTATATTTTTTTATACATTATTGGTGCAAAATTATTCATTGTTGAAGCTTGGATGAATTGTGTGAAATGCATTGCAGCTCCACAGAGAGTCTCATTGGTCTGTTACAGTTCAATTTCACCACTTGGAAGTCACTACAGTAACCATTGCAACCGTGAACTTTCAATGCTCAAGGCATCTTCTTGCAGTGCAACACTTAGCAAAGGGAAGCTCCAGAGGTCACGGCCAGAAAAAGCTGCCGCCCCTTACTGGGTCGAAAGAGTGGAGGCTTTTAATGGTCTGCATGTGAACTTTACTGTCAAAGAAGGAGTTTCAAAAGGATAATTCACCCAAAAAGAGTTGATAGTGTATCTTTTATGTTCCACGGAAGAAGGAAAGTCATACGTTTGAAAAAACATGATGGTGAACAAATTCTGACAATTTATTATTTTGGGTGAACGAACCCTTTTAACGAATGAGTGTTGGCAATCAGTTGAAGGCATTTTCCTCTTGTTTTACCTTTTCCCTGTCAGTTTGAGTCATGTGCTCTTTGACTTCAAGTTGTCCTGGAACAATTTGTAAGTATTTTGTGTATTTCTTTATATATGAAAAAGAATAAAAAGATTATGGTTCACACTGTTGTGGTCTGCAAATATTCCAAGTATCGAGGTTAAAACGAATATATAAGAATATACAGTGGGTATATGATTGAAAAGTACGCTGTATGCTTTGGAAGAGGCAGAGGGAATTCAAATAAGCAGTTTTCATACCAAACCACAGGCTTTTAGTAGACAAGAATGTCCACTGAGCTATAAAAACATATGCAGAGGTTTTTCCAGCCCCCACGCACACAAATTACAAACACGTACAAATAAGTGTGATGCTCACACAAAAACTTGATGATTATTGCACAGAGCTAAATGAGAGATATAAAAGGGAATTTTACATAAAAGGTATTTAATAGCATGTTTGCGTGAGCCAGTGCCCTGGTAAGAAAGTTTGGCTTGACTTGCATTCTTTCCCTGCACCGCAGTGTAACGACAGGCCTACCAAGAGAGAGAAAGATCTACAGCATATAACCACAAAGAAAACTGAACAACACATATTTGCTCTTATATCACTTTTTAACATCATATATCTTTGAGGATTTTACAAGAAAAGAAAACCCCATTATTTAGCCTTAAAATGGGACTGAATAGGCATAGCTCAACAAAACTGCTGTGGAGAGTGGTAAAAGAGGGTGGTTAATGTGGGTTTTTTTTTTGGTTATTTATAGTTTTTCATTCAATTTTAAATGTCTGTCTCTCTCTGATTTCACAGCAGTGGCATCTGGGATACTTAACTTTTCTCTTGAATCCCTCTTTCAATCCTCCTCCTGTCGTCCTCCACGCCCCTTAAACTCGCCCCTGTCCTCCGTTCCCTCACTGACTCGTTCTCTGTGCCTCTTTGAGAAGAAGGATGTGGGGTGGTTTGTGCGTGTGGCATTTGGGGCTTCTGTTTTTGGGGTTAGGATGGGTGCATGGACAAAGCCAGACCAACTTCACAGGCCTACCAAGAGAGAGAAAGATCTACAGCATATAACCACAAAGAAACTGAACAACACATATTTGCTCTTATATCACTTTTCAACATCATATATCTTTGAGGATTTTACAAGAAAAGAAAACCCCATTATTTAGCCTTAAAATGGGACTGAATAGGCATATCTCAACAAAACTGCTGTGGAGAGTGGTAAAAGAGGGTGGTTAATGTGTTTTTTTTTTTGGTTATTTATAGTTTTTTATTCAATTTTAAATGTCTGTCTCTCTCTGATTTCACAGCAGTGGCATCTGGGATACTTAACTTTTCTCTTGAATCCCTCTTTCAATCCTCCTCCTGTCGTCCTCCACGCCCCTTAAACTCGCCCCTGTCCTCCGTTCCCTCACTGACTCGTTCTCTGTGCCTCTTTGAGAAGAAGGATGTGGGGTGGTTTGTGCGTGTGGCATTTGGGGCTTCTGTTTTTGGGGTTAGGATGGGTGCATGGACAAAGCCAGACCAACTTCACAAGGTAAGTGTGTTTTTGTATGTGCACTGACACGTTTGTGTGTGTGTGTGTGTGTGTGTGTGAGAGAGAGAGAGAGAGAGAGAGAGAGAGAGAGAATGCAAGCATTCAGCAGATGTTAACATCCAAGCCTCCCATAAAGCAGCAGGATTAGAGTTGGAAATAATAGAGTTTGAGGAAACATTGATTACAATGTTTCTCTGCAACCCTCAATTAGACAGGAAACACTTAATGTCCTGAAAAGTGTTGGTCCGATTTAATTATTGTATTTTTCAAGTCAACATAAATTCAGTTTAGGATTTTTTTTATTATTATTACTGTTAGCTGACCTCATACACTGAAAAAGAACTTGAAATGAAACATTTAGTTAGATTCTTATGTTTTTGTATGCCATTGTCAGTCTTTGTTATACAGTCATACACAATCTTGCAAGATGTTCCATTTGCACAATCTCTACTTCAGTTTCTTCTCAAGTGAAGTCATTTATTTACTGATCAGAAACATGAATTTGCATCAGGGTGCTAGTTATTAATAACAAAATTGCTTTTGTTGTCACTGTTGTTGTATATAGTGATTCGTTTTTAGTGATTATATTTATTTTATATAGTTTAGTGATCAGAGTGTGCAGTTACTTGGCAACCACTGCATCAAAAATCACTTATTATACTTTTACAGGGAACTGGTAAAATAAATTCCTTGAATGTAATGTAAATTTTTTTTTAGTCACACCTTCACCCAGTTCCTCACAAAGCTATCATATGACATGATCTTATACAACACAAAAAGTTAATCTTAACATCATGATTAAGGGCCATTTCAAGCACTGGCTTGTTTTACAGTATCAACAAAAATGTCCCAGTTGTCTTATTGTAGAATCTTTGTTACTCTGTGTCTTTCAGCTCAGGCTGTACAATGTTTATGACATGCCACAAAAACCACCACATTTGTTTCTTAGTCTAATATAATAATAGTTAAATTCATGCATTATTGTGTAGCCAGCCAATAAACGCAGCACCTGTTTAATTAAGCGATAGCTTTGATCATTGCTGAAAAACCAGCTCATGTCTGAATGCTGCTTTTGTGTCAGAAGGCTTGATGTGTTTTTAAATGTTCATAGATTTGTTCAGTTTTATCTTTCTGATATTATGTACATTTCCTTGTTTACTCTATTCCTGACTCTTAATGATGAAAACTGTGTGAGGGAGAAGTATGTGTCAGCTCATGTATGTGACCGGATAGGTTTGCTGACAGACAGACTCAACTCCAGGAAAACCATTATAAAAAGCAATATCTAGAGCTCAGTGGTTCACTCTGTAACCTCACATCTGAGCGTGGCTGTTCAGTTGGCTGTGGTTTGTGTTTAATATGACAGAACTGGCAGTATTAAAGTACTGTAAGTACTAGGGCTGGGTTTAGACACAAATTTCACGATTCAATTCGATTCTCATTCACAAGCTTGCGATTCGATTCGATTACCAATTCAATTCGATATCGATTATTTTGGATATACAGGTGCATCTCAATAAATTAGAATGTCGTGGAAAAGTTCATTTATTTCAGTAATTCAACTCAAATTGTGAAACTTGTGTATTAAATAAATTCAATGCACACAGACTGAAGTAGTTCAAGTCTTTGGTTCAAATTTTCTCAAGGAAAAAAATCTTTCAACTAATGCTTTAAAATATACATGAGAGTCAGTTACTACGTTACTATAATATTGAAGGTTAAAATTGACTGATTTGTTAAAATTACACTTAATGAAGTTTTTAAAATAATAAAGTTACAATTACATAATTTTTTTTTTACATAAACGTAATGGTGGCTGTCATAAAAACTTGATGGATTTATTCAAACATAAATTAAACATTGAAGAACAGTAAAAATTTATAATGACTATGTTATTTGGTGCATATATTTAGCAAAATGCCCCTATCTCCAGTTTACTTTTCTATCCGACTAATGAGTTATGGTCACCTAATATGTTTTTCTGAGGTAAATGTGATGTTACTTGACATTGTTTACAACATGTTATATTGATGTCTTTGCGCGGAGGAAACACTGATTGAGTGATTACATGAGACAGGATACTGATTGTAAAGCTGTACTCTTTCTTTTAACTTACCTTCGGATGTTTAGTCATGTTTATTTTGTGCTGAAACTAAATGACTGTATTAATGTGGAGGAGATGATCAGTTCACGAGCGCTATGTGCTGCCGCATCTATAGAACTGAGGAGTGATCTGTCACTCCACATTAAACATTGTTTTAATACTGCAATACAATGGACAGAATTTTAAATCTAAGACTTTGTTTCATATTAAAAGTACCAAAGCACAATGCTTATTGCGATTTATTGGATGGGAAGTGCCCTTCAATGTTCTGTACATTAACTGAAAACAGGCTAGAATAATAGATTGTTGGGATTTAAGAATCGATATCGTTCCGTAAAAATGAGAATCGATTAATATCACGATATCTATATTTTTACCCAGCCCTAGCAAGTACTATAAATGTGCGAAAAGGATCCAAAAATAACCCACTGAACAAAGTAAATAAAGGATCCACACACCAGAAGATTTTAATAAGCAGTGACGTTTGTCACTGGTACTATTTAAAATGGTTTACATGCTTGTTTGTTTGTTGCATTCCTGAGTTAAAAACTTAATGAAATGTATATGTGATTTATTGAAGTTTATGGCATATTATTAACACTAACATTTGAAAGTTTTAGCTCTTTTATGATGCTTTAGGTAATTCATACTTTTATTCAGCAAGGGTTAAAATAATCAAAAGGCACAGTAAGACATTTATAATGTATAATAAACTTTTCTATTTAAAATGCTGTTCTTTTGAACTTTCTAGCCATCAAAGAATCCTGAAAAATAATTAAAATATTTTTTTAGCCTATATAATAAGAAATATTCAAATGATTACTATAAAAACTTCTGAAGGATCATGTGACCCTATGGACCGGAGTGTTGGTTGCTGAAAATTCATCTTTGCCATCAGGAATATATTATATTTTATAATATAGTTAAATACAAAACAGTAACTTTAAATGGTTATTTCGCAATATTACAGTTTTTACTGCGTTTTTGATCAAATAAATTCAGCTTTGGTGAGCATAAAATACTTCTTTCAATCAATAAATCAATAAGAATCTTACCAACCCCAAACTTTTGAAAGGTAGCGTAATTAATTATTTTTTATTATTAATTTAATGGATTCTTATTTTAATGTAATCAATAGTGAAGACGTCACTGCATTTAACAGGAATCAAACATCTATTTTTCTCATTTGTTCCTCCTCTATGCTCTCCAGGCCTGTATTCCTGTGTGGTGGTCATTTGACGACAGACTCAGGGTTTGTGGCTAGTGAAGGTTTCCCCTCTCATTACAAACCAAACTCCAAATGCACCTGGTACATCACAGTAAGTCCATCACCTTCAGATTCTTTTGCTTTCCTCTGTTTCAAGCCTTACATTTTCATCCCGTCTCCTCTCCCATCAGGTTCCAGAAGGTCATGTTGTGATGCTCCAGTTCAGGATCTTTGATCTAGAGGCGGATCCCACCTGCCGCTATGACTACGTGGATGTCTATAATGGACACTCATACACAGTGCAGAAACTGGGCCGCTTCTGTGGGACGTTCCGACCTGGAGCCCTCATCTCCACCTCCAACACCATGATGCTGGAGATGGCATCTGATGGCAGCACAGGAGGAAGAGGGTTTCTGGCTTATTTCAGTGGGGGGAAACCACATGTCGATGGTGGGATGACTTTTTACAGTTTTTTTTCTTTCAAATATTTTCATGTCACAAAATGGTTAAAGGAACAAATATTTTCTCTCAGGTTTTGTCCTTGAAAATCCTAAAGGAATGTGTGTGGGATTCCTATTTACTATCATTATTTGGACCCAATCATAAGCGGAACAGTTAATTCCTCTAAAACAAATCAAATCAAATGAATTGTGAATCAAATATAAACAACAATAATAAATAAAATGAATAAATACAGTCATTTGCCTTTGTATTGGTTTTTAAAATTTGGTTGATAATAATTCTACCCCTCAGGATCAATACGAATCCTGCACACATACTGTACTGTTCAAAATGTTGTTTAGATTTTTTTGTATGCTTTTGAAAGAAAAGTCTTACCAAGAAGTTTACCAAGGCTACAGTTTTCTGTTTGAATACATTTTAAAATGTAATTTATTCCTGTGATGCAAAGCTGAATTTTCAGCAGTCATTACTCCAGTCTTCAGTGTCACATGATCCTTCAGAAATCATTCTAATATACTGATTTAAAGAAAAATATTATTATTATTATTAATGTTGGAAACAGTTGTGCTGTTTATGGGGTGCAGTCTAACATGTGTTAATGCTTCGTTTAAAAAAAAAACATTATTTTTCACATTATTTACCTTTATTTCCTTCTCTGAGAAATGCGCTGATCATTTCCTGCTTTTATGAAGCCCCTCCCTCAGAAACAGGCGATGGGCTCTGATTGGTTAGCTAGCCCAGTGTGTTGTGATTGGCTAAACCGCCTCTAGTGCGCGTCTAAGCGTCCCGCCCCTCACCTCAGCGGCATGTGCTCCGGTTGTATTGTAAACAACGGCGTCGTTAATATCGCTTATCAGTTTGAGCCCGATTGAGAAGCTTAGGATATTATTGAAGAGGATCTTGCAGAACCTGTGCAAGCAAGGTTTTTAATGGTAGGCCTATGTTTTTTGTTTGTTGTTGTCTCATACTTTTAGATATGCTGGTATTTGTAAATGCTACTGCTTATGTTAGCTTTTAATATACGGTTTTATCCTGATTACAGCTTTAATACAGCACGGCAACTGCACACGCGTCCATGTTTAACGCTTCTCATAGCTATGTGGAAATAAGTGTATAATTGGAACAGTTCATTGTTGGAGCTGAGCTGAATGAGAGAGAGAGAGATGCATAGCGTGTGCATTTTTAGGCGTGTGTTTTTGTAGGCATTAAACTGACAGAATTTTAAAAGACGATATCTCCGTTTGCATTGAACTTTCAGCTTCATAACTTTGCAGATATTGTTTATGCTGAAACAGCAACATTACACACACTAACGTTAAAAAAGTGAAATCGCAATCAACCACCCCTTTAATATTTTGTGAAAACTTCAATGCCTTTCTTTCAGGATTTTTTGATGAATAGAAAGTTCAAGAATAGCATTTGTTTTGTAAAGAAATCTTTATTTAAAGTAAATTATAGGAAATATTAATAATAATAACACTATACGTCTTGATTTTTGAACAATTTAATGCATCCTTGCTGAATAAAAGTGTTAATTTATTTTAACAATAAAAAGTATTATATTGTTAAATTAATAAAAGTATTAATTTATTTGAATAATAAAAAACTTTTGAACAGTAGAGTGGTACTGTATTATTATTGTTATTAGTATTTATTTATTCTAATCATAGTCAATCTAATTCTCTTTTCACCCTATTCCCTTTCAGAGAATCAGTTCTGTGGTGGCAGACTGACGAAGCCTCAAGGTTCACTGAAGACACCGAACTGGCCAGAATCTGATTACCCAGCAGGCATCAGCTGCTCTTGGCACATATCTGTGGAGTCCAACATGGTCAGCCTGCAAAGATCAATTCACAGCTCCTTTTCTCTTGCATTTGTCTTCTCTCAATCTGTTAAGTTATTAGTGACCATTAAGTCATCCGAGAACTAATTATATTTAGGTTGCTAGAGGCGTGCTGCTATGAGATTTTGTGCATGTGGATGAATTTGAACTAGTGTGTGTTTATGATGACAGCATAAACAGTATATGGGAGAATATATGAAAGACCTCATTCAGTGAAAGTGCATAAGGTGCGACATGGAAAGAAAGAGTGTGAGAGAGCGGCATGAAAAGTGCATGAAAGAGCCTTTATACCGGTTTCAGCAAATTTGCTTTTTACTTACAGAACTACATATCAAAGTGTGTGTTTGTGTGCATCTGTACATGTCCAGGTGATTGAGGTTAAGTTTCAGAAGCTGGACTTGGAATTAGACACATACTGTCGTTATGACTACGTGGCCCTGTTCAACGGGGGCGAGACCGATGACTCTCGACGTATTGGCAAATTCTGCGGAGACATGGTTCCAGAGTGAGTGCAAACACAATGCACCAGATATCATTCAAATCTATTCATACACTGTGACATTTAATGAGTCCTTCAAACATTATTCTAAGGACAAGAGATTTTGTAGTTTATCTACACAGGAAAAGGATGTTGTTGATTTCTGCAAGGTCAGTCGTCCTAAGGGAAGCTTAGTGAAAGAATGTGCTTCCCAATTAGGATATACTTTCTCTTTACACAGTTATCCGTTTCAAAAATATGACTTTGTGCTGTGGAAGGTATATGAATTGCAGATAATGTTGGATATTAACTTTAATAATATTTTCTTCTTAAAAATGTTTTAATCCTAAATTAAAGGGGTCATAGGATGCGATTTCAAGTTTTCCTTTCTCTTTGGAGTGTTACAAGCTGTTCTAGAATAGATAAGCCCCTGGTTTCACAGACAAGGTTTAAGCCTAGTCCTAGACTCAAATGTAAATCTGAGCTGTTTCAACTGAAAGAAACTTGCACTGACTGATCTTAAAATATTTCATTTGTTTTGTCTTAAGATGCACACCAGTAATGCTTTTTTCTAAGGCATGTTTATAAAAATTACGTAAATGTCCTAATTGAACTATGGCCTAATCCTGGCTTAGGCTAAACCTTGTCTGTGAAACCAGGCCAAGATCCCTAAAGTTGCAAAGACTAAAGTCTCAAACTCAAAGACATATTCTTTATAAAAGTTAAGACTCGTCCACGCCCTCCTAAAACGGCTCGTTCAAACACGCCCCCACATGTCTACGTCACTGTGTGGGAAGATTTGCATAACACTGCCCAAATGTATACGCAAAGAAAGAAGGCGTAACTTTTATTCTCGCTGTAGTATTGTTGTTGCCGCCGCCACCATGTTGTGGAGACACTGTGTGTTTCGCTGTGAAAGCGAAACTACTTTGTTTGGTCTTCCAAAAGAGGACACGACTAGAAATCAGTGGTTAAGTTGTATTTACAACACTGTTCCAGAACAGTTCAAACCAAATATTCAGATGTGTGCAGCGCATTATACGGAGGACAAGGACTGTTTCCTGTGAGAGTAGCCTACAATGCCAGTGTTCCGGTGAATTCAGTTCCCCTGTTTCCCCATCGGCACGCATGCTGACCCTATACAGTCTATGATGCTGACAAATAATACTGACTCACAGCCTGTAAGTACGTTTTCATATTTAAAGAATTTGCCACTGACGATTCAAACCGGAGTTTTGAGCAGTGTAGAGTAGCGCTTGTTGCTTGTCGTTTCTCTGATCACAAATGCAGACATGGTTTTATATTTATGCGGTGCGATGCAACGCAACGCGTAAAAAGACAGTATAAGCCATTATAATCAGTAATTATGTCCCCACTGGATGCAACAAATATATATTTTAATAAATATTTTATTGGTTTTGTCTCGTCGCGCCGGGACACGGCATCACAGTATGGTAAGGGGCGTAACATTTCCATCACATGCTTGAGGTATTCGGCCAAACACATCGCACTGGATAGCTGGCCAATCAGAGCACACCTCGCTTTTCAGACCGATGAGCTTTGTAAAGATCGACGCGTTTCAGAAAGGCGGGGCATAGAGGAAAAACAATAATGTACAGTATGTGGAAAACAATGTGTTTTTTTTAACCTTAAACCACATCAACACATTTCATTACACCAAATACACAAAATAATGTTCTTTTTTAGCAACATCATATGACCACTTTAACATTGCACAAATAGCAATAGATTATTTTACACTGTAAAATGCAATGGAAAATTATTTTCTTTGTAGTAAGTGTAATAGTGTTAGATGCAACTTATACTTACAGTATAAGTGAATAGTGGCAGATACTATTTGCCTCTTTGTATATTGTATCACATTATAAAATTATATGTAATAACATATTCTGTATATCACTAAAAATCAAAGGATACGGCCTCATTGGGACCTTACTTGTTCTTATGTTCTTATCTCACGAATATGGCTTAATATCACTTAAATTTTTTTAAATCATGTTTACCCAACTGAGATGCAGTCATATCAGTAGGCCAAAAATTTTCTATTTTAATTTACAAGGTGTATGTTGCCTCAAGGGGGATCACACCTATTAATGGACATTTTCACTCACATATTAAATGAATTATTGTTGACTGCTAATAGCACATTACCCAAAAACTGGCGCATTACCCAAATCCAGGGGGCGAGGTTGGATTGAGATCCAACTCCTCCCACCTTACATATCCCTAAACCTACCATCTCCACACTCTGGATGGATCTTGTGTACTGCAATGAGGGGCTACTGCAAAATCTATTGCTTTGTCTGATGAGGCACCCATACCACTAGGTGGCAGTATAAGTCCAAGTCAGTTGTCATCAAGTCAGATTTCTTTATCAATAGTCAACTAGTTGATACTTAGGAATCCATGTGTAACTGTGCTTGTTTCAGATTCACCTAATCCCACGTAGAGCCCATTTACAACAGCCAAATATAAAAACACCTTTAAGACTGTTGCTGTAATATAAATAATGTCCAACAGAGGGACGATGCAGGGATGTAGGCCAACCCTTAGTTAGCTTCACTCTGGTTACCTTGACAGAAAGCCAACAGGATTTTTCTATAGGCTTTTGGATTATTCCAGGAAATGAGCTCTGTGACCAAAAGGTTCATGGTTCTTACACATCAAGACCATCTTAATCACAAATGTGCACAACTTACAAACCAGAAGTAAAAGAGCCAAAGTTAAGGGGTAAACAAAGTACACCACGGTTGTACAACTTCAGCATCACCACCACTTTTAATATTTATTTAAAATCTACAAATTGGAAAGTTTGAGTTAGAGCAGTTTGCAAGAGCCCGAGTACATATATAACAATGCTTTAAAAGTGAACTAATAAGTAGATGAGTTTACCTGTTTGCCGTGCTCACATTTAATGTCTCTGTACTCTGTAGTACCAAGTGGCATATTACTGATGTATTTTGTCATAGAATAAAATGTCCCTAATCAATGCAAATCACCAGCTGAATTAGGTGCTAAGACCTATATTGCTTCAAACATTACAAAGGTTGGTCTGAACTCATTAAGTCTTTTATTAGAATCAAGGCAGGAGATAAAATAGACAAACGTTTCGGCTATCTGCCTTCATCACAGTGACACTTCTTTGTGTCTTGCTTATATAATCATTGAGAAACAAAGAATTGTCACACTGATGAAGGCAGACAGTCAAAACGTTTGTCTATTTTATCTCCTTCCTTAAATCTAATAAAAGACTTAATGAGTACAGATCAACTTTTGTAATGATAGAATAAAATGCAAACTTATCCAATCAAAATTTATTTCAGGAATTCACCAAAAACCTATATAAATACCCCATTGATTTAGGGAAAATGGATCCAGGAGTTCAAAAATGCTAACTCGTTTTCGGGGTTTAGGACTCATTCCTGCAGCACTCAGTAATTGTTATTTGCAATAGTTTTAGAGTTGTAATAATGTTCTTTGTATTTCTTTGTATGTCAGTGCGATTGTGACCAATGGAAACGAGCTGCTGGTGCACTTTGTATCAGATCTAAGTGTGACGGCTGCAGGCTTTCTGGCTCACTACCAGAGTATTCCCCGCGTCTCCCGCACTGCCACAGTACACGGGCCAAGAGTCAGCACTTCACCTACCAAACCCACGACTCCACCAGCAAGACCTAAGCCTAAAATTAAGCCCACACCAAAAGCTCCCTCAAGACCACCTAAACCTGCACCACCCAGACCAACTCCTAAACCGAGATCAAAACCTGCACCCAAGCCTAAACCAGTCAGACCTACTCCCCCAACAAGATCCAGTGCAAGAGTCACACCAAAACCTGCTGTGAAAGTGCCAGCAAAACCTACAAAGAGGCTTACACCTAAACCCACAGTTAGACCAAACCAACCGAAACCAACAAGTACTACAGCAAAGCCAAAAGTAAAGCCTGGTGTCAAACCAACATCAAAGCCAAAAATCAGTCCCATCTCTAAACCTGGGAACAAAACAAGAGCAGGTACAAATGCTTATTGTGTATGACCGTCCAATATATAGTATTTCTCTGTGTGTGCTAGAGTACATATTTATGATTTTATATGTTTCCTCCAAGCCTCAGTTGCCAACCCACTGTGTTCCCTACCATGCAAGAGAATAGGCACTCTCGTGACCCGCTTCTGCCCCAGTCATTTTGGTGAGTTGTTTCATTTATATCCCTTTCATCCTGCTATTTCTGTCTACTTCATTCTCCCCTAATTGCATGTCACAGACATGGACCCCAGGGGCTTTTCTATAGAGACAGAGCGACACGCGCCATAATCTGAAAGCCACGCCCACCGGAGGGGAAAACAATCCAACGCTCTCCATAGACTTCCTATTGCGGGAAGCTGCCTCCTTGTCATTTCTGACTTATAACAAACAACAGAGCAATGCCTAAAATCTGCTATGTGACAAGGTGTACAGTAAACAAGCTAAAAAAACAGAACTACGTTTTTATAAGCTGTCGACCCAAAAAACGAGCGTTTAGGACACAAAAGTAGAGTGCAACGTGTTATATGTGTGTTATTCCCACTGGAGGGAAACGTAATCGGCGACAAGACCATTCATTATTTTTAACCATGTGATTATTTCTCCACCCTATGTGAAAATAATGTACAGTATGTGGAAAACAATGTGTTTTTTTTAACCTTAAACCACATAAACACATTTCATTACACCAAATACACAAAATAATGTTCTTTTTTAGCAACATCATATGACCACTTTAACATTGCACAAATAGCAATAGATTATTTTACACTGTAAAATGCAATGGAAAATTATTTTCTTTGTAGTAAGTGTAATAGTGTTAGATGCAACTTATACTTACAGTATAAGTGAATAGTGGCAGATACTATTTGCCTCTTTGTATATTGTATCACATTATAAAACAGTATGTAATAACATATTCTGTATATCACTAAAAATCAAAGGATACGGCCTCATTGGGACCTTACTTGTTCTTATCCCTAAAGCTCACGAATATGGCTTAATATCACTTACATTTTTTTAAATCATGTTTACCCAACTGAGATGCAGTCATATCAGTAGGCCAAAAATTTTCTATTTTAATTTACAAGGTGTATGTTGCCTCAAGGGGGATCACACCTATTAATGGACATTTTCACTCACATATTAAATGAATTATTGTTGACTGCTAATAGCACATTACCCAAAAACTGGCGCATTACCCAAATCCAGGGGGCGAGGTTGGATTGAGATCCAACTCCTCCCACCTTACATATCCCTAAACCTACCATCTCCACACTCTGGATGGATCTTGTGTACTGCAATGAGGGGCTACTGCAAAATCTATTGCTTTGTCTGATGAGGCACCCATACCACTAGGTGGCAGTATAAGTCCAAGTCAGTTGTCATCAAGTCAGATTTCTTTATCAATAGTCAACTAGTTGATACTTAGGAATCCATGTGTAACTGTGCTTGTTTCAGATTCACCTAATCCCACGTAGAGCCCATTTACAACAGCCAAATATAAAAACACCTTTAAGCACAAATAGCAATAGATTATTTTACACTGTAAAATGCAATGGAAAATTATTTTCTTTGTAGTAAGTGTAATAGTGTTAGATGCAACTTATACTTACAGTATAAGTGAATAGTGGCAGATACTATTTGCCTCTTTGTATATTGTATCACATTATAAAACAGTATGTAATAACATATTCTGTATATCACTAAAAATCAAAGGATACGGCCTCATTGGGACCTTACTTGTTCTTATCCCTAAAGCTCACGAATATGGCTTAATATCACTTAAATTTTTTTAAATCATGTTTACCCAACTGAGATGCAGTCATATCAGTAGGCCAAAAATTTTCTATTTTAATTTACAAGGTGTATGTTGCCTCAAGGGGGATCACACCTATTAATGGACATTTTCACTCACATATTAAATGAATTATTGTTGACTGCTAATAGCACATTACCCAAAAACTGGCGCATTACCCAAATCCAGGGGGCGAGGTTGGATTGAGATCCAACTCCTCCCACCTTACATATCCCTAAAACCTACCATCTCCACACTCTGGATGGATCTTGTGTACTGCAATGAGGGGCTACTGCAAAATCTATTGCTTTGTCTGATGAGGCACCCATACCACTAGGTGGCAGTATAAGTCCAAGTCAGTTGTCATCAAGTCAGATTTCTTTATCAATAGTCAACTAGTTGATACTTAGGAATCCATGTGTAACTGTGCTTGTTTCAGATTCACCTAATCCCACGTAGAGCCCATTTACAACAGCCAAATATAAAAACACCTTTAAGACTGTTGCTGTAATATAAATAATGTCCAACAGAGGGACGATGCAGGGATGTAGGCCAACCCTTAGTTAGCTTCACTCTGGTTACCTTGACAGACAGCCAACAGGATTTTTCTATAGGCTTTTGGATTATTCCAGGAAATGAGCTCTGTGACCAAAAGGTTCATGGTTCTTACACATCAAGACCATCTTAATCACAAATGTGCACAACTTACAAACCAGAAGTAAAAGAGCCAAAGTTAAGGGGTAAACAAAGTACACCACGGTTGTACAACTTCAGCATCACCACCACTTTTAATATTTATTTAAAATCTACAAATTGGAAAGTTTGAGTTAGAGCAGTTTGCAAGAGCCCGAGTACATATATAACAATGCTTTAAAAGTGAACTAATAAGTAGATGAGTTTACCTGTTTGCCGTGCTCACATTTAATGTCTCTGTACTCTGTAGTACCAAGTGGCATATTACTGATGTATTTTGTCATAGAATAAAATGTCCCTAATCAATGCAAATCACCAGCTGAATTAGGTGCTAAGACCTATATTGCTTCAAACATTACAAAAGGTTGGTCTGAACTCATTAAGTCTTTTATTAGAATCAAGGCAGGAGATAAAATAGACAAACGTTTCGGCTATCTGCCTTCATCACAGTGACACTTCTTTGTGTCTTGCTTATATAATCATTGAGAAACAAAGAATTGTCACACTGATGAAGGCAGACAGTCAAAACGTTTGTCTATTTTATCTCCTTCCTTAAATCTAATAAAAGACTTAATGAGTACAGATCAACTTTTGTAATGATAGAATAAAATGCAAACTTATCCAATCAAAATTTATTTCAGGAATTCACCAAAAACCTATATAAATACCCCATTGATTTAGGGAAAATGGATCCAGGAGTTCAAAAATGCTAACTCGTTTTCGGGGTTTAGGACTCATTCCTGCAGCACTCAGTAATTGTTATTTGCAATAGTTTTAGAGTTGTAATAATGTTCTTTGTATTTCTTTGTATGTCAGTGCGATTGTGACCAATGGAAACGAGCTGCTGGTGCACTTTGTATCAGATCTAAGTGTGACGGCTGCAGGCTTTCTGGCTCACTACCAGAGTATTCCCCGCGTCTCCCGCACTGCCACAGTACACGGGCCAAGAGTCAGCACTTCACCTACCAAACCCACGACTCCACCAGCAAGACCTAAGCCTAAAATTAAGCCCACACCAAAAGCTCCCTCAAGACCACCTAAACCTGCACCACCCAGACCAACTCCTAAACCGAGATCAAAACCTGCACCCAAGCCTAAACCAGTCAGACCTACTCCCCCAACAAGATCCAGTGCAAGAGTCACACCAAAACCTGCTGTGAAAGTGCCAGCAAAACCTACAAAGAGGCTTACACCTAAACCCACAGTTAGACCAAACCAACCGAAACCAACAAGTACTACAGCAAAGCCAAAAGTAAAGCCTGGTGTCAAACCAACATCAAAGCCAAAAATCAGTCCCATCTCTAAACCTGGGAACAAAACAAGAGCAGGTACAAATGCTTATTGTGTATGACCGTCCAATATATAGTATTTCTCTGTGTGTGCTAGAGTACATATTTATGATTTTATATGTTTCCTCCAAGCCTCAGTTGCCAAAAGAGCCAAAGTTAAGGGGTAAACAAAGTACACCACGGTTGTACAACTTCAGCATCACCACCACTTTTAATATTTATTTAAAATCTACAAATTGGAAAGTTTGAGTTAGAGCAGTTTGCAAGAGCCCGAGTACATATATAACAATGCTTTAAAAGTGAACTAATAAGTAGATGAGTTTACCTGTTTGCCGTGCTCACATTTAATGTCTCTGTACTCTGTAGTACCAAGTGGCATATTACTGATGTATTTTGTCATAGAATAAAATGTCCCTAATCAATGCAAATCACCAGCTGAATTAGGTGCTAAGACCTATATTGCTTCAAACATTACAAAAGGTTGGTCTGAACTCATTAAGTCTTTTATTAGAATCAAGGCAGGAGATAAAATAGACAAACGTTTCGGCTATCTGCCTTCATCACAGTGACACTTCTTTGTGTCTTGCTTATATAATCATTGAGAAACAAAGAATTGTCACACTGATGAAGGCAGACAGTCAAAACGTTTGTCTATTTTATCTCCTTCCTTAAATCTAATAAAAGACTTAATGAGTACAGATCAACTTTTGTAATGATAGAATAAAATGCAAACATATCCAATCAAAATTTATTTCAGGAATTCACCAAAAACCTATATAAATACCCCATTGATTTAGGGAAAATGGATCCAGGAGTTCAAAAATGCTAACTCGTTTTCGGGGTTTAGGACTCATTCCTGCAGCACTCAGTAATTGTTATTTGCAATAGTTTTAGAGTTGTAATAATGTTCTTTGTATTTCTTTGTATGTCAGTGCGATTGTGACCAATGGAAACGAGCTGCTGGTGCACTTTGTATCAGATCTAAGTGTGACGGCTGCAGGCTTTCTGGCTCACTACCAGAGTATTCCCCGCGTCTCCCGCACTGCCACAGTACACGGGCCAAGAGTCAGCACTTCACCTACCAAACCCACGACTCCACCAGCAAGACCTAAGCCTAAAATTAAGCCCACACCAAAAGCTCCCTCAAGACCACCTAAACCTGCACCACCCAGACCAACTCCTAAACCGAGATCAAAACCTGCACCCAAGCCTAAACCAGTCAGACCTACTCCCCCAACAAGATCCAGTGCAAGAGTCACACCAAAACCTGCTGTGAAAGTGCCAGCAAAACCTACAAAGAGGCTTACACCTAAACCCACAGTTAGACCAAACCAACCGAAACCAACAAGTACTACAGCAAAGCCAAAAGTAAAGCCTGGTGTCAAACCAACATCAAAGCCAAAAATCAGTCCCATCTCTAAACCTGGGAACAAAACAAGAGCAGGTACAAATGCTTATTGTGTAGGACCGTCCAATATATAGTATTTCTCTGTGTGTGCTAGAGTACATATTTATGATTTTATATGTTTCCTCCAAGCCTCAGTTGCCAACCCACTGTGTTCCCTACCATGCAAGAGAATAGGCACTCTCGTGACCCGCTTCTGCCCCAGTCATTTTGGTGAGTTGTTTCATTTATATCCCTTTCATCCTGCTATTTCTGTCTACTTCATTCTCCCCTAATTGCATGTCACAGACATGGACCCCAGGGGCTTTTCTATAGAGACAGAGCGACACGCGCCATAATCTGAAAGCCACGCCCACCGGAGGGGAAAACAATCCAACGCTCTCCATAGACTTCCTATTGCGGGAAGCTGCCTCCTTGTCATTTCTGACTTATAACAAACAACAGAGCAATGCCTAAAATCTGCTATGTGACAAGGTGTACAGTAAACAAGCTAAAAAAACAGAACTACGTTTTTATAAGCTGTCGACCCAAAAAACGAGCGTTTAGGACACAAAAGTAGAGTGCAACGTGTTATATGTGTGTTATTCCCACTGGAGGGAAACGTAATCGGCGACAAGACCATTCATTATTTTTAACCATGTGATTATTTCTCCACCCTATGTGAAACTGAGAGGAGATATATTAAGAAACAAAATTTTATCGGTCTATGTCAGTGCCCCTTTTCCTAACCTTCCTTTTGTTTGAGAAATGATCCAACTGAACTACCCAACGTGAAATACCCCGACATCTACAACTATTTGTGTCCTAAATGCTCGTTTTTTTGGGGGGTCGACAGCTTATAAAAGTGTAGTTCTGGGTTTTTTAACTTGTTTACTGTACACCTTGTCACATAGCAGCTTTTAGGCATTGCTCTGTTTTTTGTTATAAGTCAGAAATGGCAAGGAGGCAGCTTCCCGCAATAGAAAGTCAATGGAGAGCGTTGGATTGTCCCCTCCGGTGTGGGCGTGGCCTAAATGCGCTCGGTCTCTATAGACTCATAAGAGGACAGTCATTTGAGGCCTTTAGTGCGGATAGCTGCTCGCATAGTAATGATGGACCTTAGAACAGTGCTTACAACAAACAGCTAATGTAATGGTCAAGACTCAAAACTATAATCAAATTAAAAATAACATTTTAATAATATTATTAATACTTGTGTAATTTATTATTATTTATATAATGGATTATTATTAATTACTTTTATAATTAGTATATTATTAATAATAGCAACAGCTATAATAATACTAATACTATAGCTGCTGTTTTTGTACCATTGCAAATTTAATATTTTATTATTATTATAAATCATTGCATGTTAAATGTTTCATTACATAATTATTGAATTAGTATATTACTTAACTAATATAATTATTTCTTAATAAGTTTTTATTATTATTATTACTTTTTTATTGGAATCTGCATGCAATTGTAGATTGCGCATCAGAAGCATGCAATCATCTGATTTTCTTCCTTTATATCTCCCACAGTGTTGACTGGTAAAGTGATATCACTTACCCCTGGATCTCAAGGAAGTGCTGAAGTCCAGGTGTCCATCATTAAGGTCTATAAGGCAGGTAGACTTCAGTTCAGAAAGAGAGGACCCAGCACATCTGCCACACTGACAGCAACATGCATGAAGTGTCCTGCACTGCGTAAAGGTGAAAGAAACACACGAAACCAGTTCGTCCACAAGCAATGGTGCATGACTTGTCTTCTGTTACTGTACAACATTTAAGAATATGCCACTGGTTCATATTTTCGATCATTTCACTGACCTTTTGTTTTGACTGTTTAATAATCATTGTGAATTTACATCATAGGAGTGAACTATGTGCTGATGGGCCAGGTGAATGACGAAGGCCTTGGCATTCTGACCCCGTCCAGCTTTACTCTTCAGTATAAGTCAGTGCATGACAAAGCACTGGCCAACCTCGCAAAGAAAACATGCTGACCTCACAACCACCCTGACCAATCACAAGCCGAATCCCACCCACTCTGGTCTACTTTAATCAGGCAGGGAAAGGTCAAGTCAAATAAACTAAATCTTTAATTATGAATTGCATCTTTTTATATAACTGAGGAACAATATATGAGTTAACAGTTTAAGTATATATTCTAATAAGAGAACAGAAGATTCAGAAATCTGTGGTATGTTATGCATCACACCAGAACCTTTCAGTCATATTCAGGGTATAAAGTACAGGGTGATTTACCATTTTATGTTCATTGTGTTTGTATTATTAGGTTATATTAAGTCTGTTTAATGTATTATGCAAACATTTTGATAAGGCACCGTGTATTCATTATAAATGATAAAGCTCCTATAATTAAAGATGGATGACATGTAAAATATGAATTTATCAACCTTCATCTTTTAATCAGAAATTAAATAACTTTAACGATACATCAACTTTTTGAGTGTATGTTTGCATAATAATACTAAACCATAACTACTAATCATATCTACACTACTGTTCAAAAGTTTGGGGTTATTAATATGTTCATGTTTCTGAAAGAAGCCTCTTACGCTCACCAAGGCTGCATTTATTTGATCAAGAAATGCAGTAAAACCAGTAATATTGTGAAATATCACCGTTTGAAAGAACTATTTTCTATTTTAATACATTTAGCAGATTTATGGAGTAATTTATTCCTGTGATTGCAAAGCTATACTCCAGTCTTGAGCGTCACATGATCCTTCAGAAATCATTTTAATATGCTGATTGGTCCTCAAGAAGCATTTCTTATTAATATCAGTGCGGTTTTTGTAAAAACCATGACGCAGGATTCTTTGATGAATAGAAAGTTGAAAAATAATGTCACTTTTGATCCATTTAATGCATGCTTGTTGAATAAAAGATTTTCTCATTAAAAAAAACTCACTGAACCTTAACTTTTGAATGCTACTGTAAATTTATTACACTACCATTGACTAACACTCTCTGTAAAAATAATCATGTCATGTATGTTTTGACAACAAGGTGGAAAGAGCCACAGAGGATTTCCTCCTTGAACTAAGTGTTCCAAGCCAATAGAAAACAAACAGATGTATGTCTCCATCAAGTGGACACATCTAGAATGAGGTGCTGTGTTTAGTGTCTGCAGTGTGCTGGAAAAGAGCCAAAAAAAAGGCAATGGAAAATGTATCCCTTTGTTAATTTCCCTACAATTAATTTAAGGTGTCTGTCCCACACTATTGTCTATCTGAAGATCTGAGGTCATTGCTGCATCCAAGATATATTTATGAGTTTTGTGCTTTGGTGTTTCACTTTGTAAAGCATGTAGATGGCCAGACGACAGACACATAGGTAGAGAGGGGTTGGGCTGTTTTGTGAAATAAGAGTCACAGCTGCTCCTGTTACTCGGCATTAGTCAATCACACACACAAACACGGATATGTAAATGCAAATATAGGCAAATTCACACCTGCAGACGTGGAAATGTGAACATAACATCCTTCTCTCAAAGGATTTCTCAGCTTAACCTTTAATTTAAAGTGCTTATTTGGTCCCACTTTCAGGTGCCCTTAACTACTTTGTACTTACATTTAAATTAATCATTTGATACAATGCACTTATTGTGTACATATACATGTTTTACATTGTACTTATATTTTTAAAATACCTGCGTGTAATTACATCTGTAATTAATTTCTGTAATTACATAATATAATTCTGTAAAGTCTTAACCCACCCTTAAACCTACCCATACCACCAAACCTGTCCCTAACTTTACCCGTATCCCACCTCAATAGCAGCACATGTGTTTTGCAACACAATATGAACACAATAAGTACATTCATTGTACTTATTTTTTGATGAAAGTACATAGTAGTTAAGGCCACCTAATATAAAGTGGGAACGCTTATTTTTTTGTGATTTCTAAATGTATCTTATACACATAAAATAAAACATGCACACTTGTACATCTTCTTTTACAAAGAAACAGACAGACCTGATTTACCATTTAAATTTATTGATCTAGTTTTCATCTTTTGATACAGATGAAATAGATAGAAATAGAAGCAGTACAATAACTCTTATATATTAATATCCACGAAACTGATAAGTATTCTTGTTTCATGTTCAAGCCTATATCTTAATAAATAATATATATTAGCATGATCAATTTAAGTAAACCTTGATTATAAACTCAGACTACAGCAGTGGGCATACAGCATAGTTTCTAGTGCATTAAGACTATAATCTGTCTTCTCCCCTGAGAATTACAACTGTTCTAGACAACCCGTTCTAGAACTAGAATTTCGAATCAAGCTGTTTTAATCACAGTTTTTAAATATTCATATTTTGGTGTTTTCTCCAGAGCGAACATATTTGATACAGGTTTAGTCTGTTGTACATTTGTGACCCTGGAGCACAAAACCAGTCTTAAGTAGCACGGGTATATTTGTAGCAATAGCCAAAAATACATTGTATGGGTCAAAATTATCGATTTTTCTTTTATGCCAAAAATCATTAGGATATTAAGTAAAGATCATGTTCCATGAAGATATTTTGTAAATTTCTTACCGTAAATACATCAAAACTTAATTTTTGATTGCTAAGAACTTCATTTGGACAACTTTAAAGGCGATTTTCTCAGTATTTAGATTTTTAGTTAGTATCTCGGCCAAATATTGTCCTATCCTAACAAATATACAACATAAATCAATGGAAAGCTTACTTATTCAGCTTTCATATGATGTATAAATCTCAATTTCAAAAAATGTACCCTTATGACTGGTTTTGTGGTCCAGGGTCACATTTGATCTGTAGAGTATAACTATACGTCTTATTACAGGTGTGGGGTGTTAGCATAAGGTGAGCAATATGACCGCACAAAGTTGTCAGACCTGCACAATGGCAAACAGAAGTCGCAAGCAGCCCAACAATGCTCTGTCAAATATGCTGAAACCTTCTGGTTCTAAAAAGTTGTCCAATTTTGTAGACAACCCAGCTCAATCTATTAAAGCAGGATACAATGTACATTGGGTCCCTGTCAAGCTCAGAAACATTATGTGCAAATAATAATTCTGTCTAGATATTAATACTACGCTTGTGCAACAGTGCAATGTAACAAATTCTTTATCTCATTATAGGATACAAACAGTATTAAGTATGAGGCTTTAAAAACTCAAGTTATTAATGCATAACGAATGAATCCCTGTGAATGATGAAATACATAAAAACTGAAAAAATGCTATAATATGTCCTCACACCTATTGCAACTATTCGGCCTGCCGGACTTTGAAATTGGAGGACAGAACAACAAAGACATAACATCTTTTTTTGACAGCCACAACATCTGATTCATCAATGACCTCAATTTGCCATTCACAGCAACAGAAAGACATGCTCACACAGAAATTCACAAATATTGTTAAACCACACCAAACTCTCAGACTAAATAACCTGTATGTTTTGTCAACAGGTTTTTTCACTAAAGCACAAAACACACTCTCTTTTAAGAGCACCATTTACTGAAAGTATCTGATTGGTTGAAAGAAAATTCAACTACCCAGCAGAAAGACCAATGACAACTCATGGCTGTATACAGTACAATAAAGCTGAATACAGCCAACTAGTAGCACTTTCTAGACCGGCACCTGATCAAAGTTATTAATAACTATAATTTACCACAGACATTTTTGTGTAGCCCATGACTACAGTTCTTCAAAACTGGCCTTTACAGTAAAAACAGTACTTGCTGATGTTTTTCAACAATATGGCTTCGTTTTTCTCCTTTCAGTCTCACCACCAAGGCCTTCACCCAAATGTCAAGTCATAGAGAAGCGTATACTATCAATAGCAATGCATAGATACAGTAGATTATGATATAGCATTTCAACTCAAATCTACGGTTACCACCTGTGCTGCCACACACCTTAATTAAGGTCTATAATTGGAAGTATTGATAGTACAGAGTGAAATGTAAGGTTCATAAAAACTGTGATGGGTGTAGTTTAGCACTGCAGTGATGTATACTCCACCCCTCTCATTTCCCTTTGCTTCAAACACTTTGGCTGAAGCTATCTGTGTTTGTGACACTTCCTGTTCAAAGGGTTTGTTAAAAAGAAAGAGGAAATGCGAGTGGGAGAATAAGAGAAAAAAACAGACAGCAATAGATAGATAGACTAAGAACAGGCACGGCGCCAGAATTTTTTCTCTACCGGTGCTAAGGGGGGGCTAGACCAATATGTGGGGGTGCTAAGAAAATAAATGATATTGATGACGTCAGAGTTACTTCATAAAGAAATGGGGCTAAACCGGGGCTATTAAAAATTCTGACGTGGCTATAGCCCCCCCTAGCCCCGGTGTAGCGCCGTCACTGACTGAGAAAGACCATTTCAAAGATGAAGAGTGTTACAATATAAGGTGTCCTAGTAAAAGCTCAATAATGTGCCATTTTAAACCCTTCTCGAGTGAAAATTATGAGAACTTTCTGGAACCAAAAAGTAAGTTCAACAATACAGCCCCTGGGGAGCAAATGTGGCAGAGTCAGCTTACTGATTGCAGAGCAGCAAGGACTTTGATCACCCGACAGCAAAAAGCAGCCTCCCTCCAAAGTCCTTACAATGAAACCTGCTAAAACATTCGCAATTTTTGTCAAATAATGCCTACTGTGCACTTTTTTTTCGGTGGCCATACCAAAAAATGAAAATTGTCCTCGTTTACTCACCCTCGTTTCATTACAAAACTTTCTTTCTTCTGTGGAATGCAAAAAGCTTAAAAGATTATCTTGACTCAGAATATACCAGTAGTCATATGGATTCATTTCGTGTTACCTTTATGTCTTTATTAGAGCTTGAAAGTTTTGGGTCCCTTTAAAAAAAAAAAGAAATCCATATGAGTTTTTAGACAACATGAGGGTGAGTAAAAAATCACAATTCCAAATTTTTGGGTGACTGATCCCTTATAAAATGATTGAAATTATAGAGTTCATACTTCATAAATCACTGAAACATTGTTCAAAAATGAAAATCCAAAACAAGATCTTTAAACCTGACCAGCATACAGTGTCTCTCCTAATGTACCTTTAGCTTTTTTTGCGCTGGTGCGTAGATCTGATACGCCTGCCAACCAAAACCGGCTATAATGCATGCTATGCACCCCTGCAGGAGCAACATGACCCCATAGGTGGACCAGAGTGTTGGTCCAGGGAGCCTAGGTGGCATTGCAGGTGATAGTACCAAAGTTGGGTTGAGAAGCAGGGCCTGCATCTCTACTTTGATCATTTGCAGCTCATCCAGGATCGACAGGAAGGTGCAGCAATGGAACCACTGATGGCTGTGACCCCAGATATCAAAGTTTCCTGGAGAAAAACGTTCTGGGATCTTACTGATATTGAAGAGGGCAGATACCACCAGCCAAAAGCAATGGCGGTAGAAGAAGGCAGCCATGGTGGAGAACAGATAAGGGGAGGAGGATGACGGGGAGCTCACGGAGAGACGGTAGAAGACAGGAGTGGAGGAGACAAAAAACGGAAGGAGGAAGACAAGGGTGCGGACAGCATAGCGGTACCTCCGCCAGCACTGTCTGGTGTTACAGCAGGTGATGACGCATATGATAGCGACGAGACAGGAGGATGGGATGTAGAGACTTTCAAAGAACAGCTGGAACTGAGTGGGAGAAGATGTAGAGGGCCAAGCCTCATCATTAGCGTTTAGGCTCTTCCTTTGGGTAGAGTTCAGCCCCCCGAATCCAATCTCTGGTATTCCTGCTTGAGGATGGATGTAGTAGTAATATGCCAGTGAGGAACCCACTGTATACGCACTAATAGTCCCATAGTCCACAAAGAAACAGATTTCACGAATGATGAGTGACATGGAGTTGAGAAGATGAGCCAGGCTGCTGGCTAGCAGCAGGTACAACACCCCCAGGAAGTAGTTCCAGAAAGGGTAGAAAAAAGGATTGCTAGGTTCCGGCGCTCCTTCCCACGTGAAAACCTCCAGAAAATGAAAGGCAAACACAAAAATGGGGAGGAAATGTGTCCAGAAGTTTCCGGTCTCATTGGTGGGATGAAAAGCAGAGACTAGGCACTGCCGTAGGCTGTAGTTGGGGAAACGATAACCAGACAGAATGAAGTTCTCAGTCACTCTCGGTGGAACATCAGTGTGACGTAGTAATGGAAGTGACAACATGATTGGACCGACCAAAAGACGAATTCACTGATTAGCAATAAAATTATCTCCTGAGCTTAGAATCATTGCTGAATTACATTTATTAAACTGATAACATACATAGCTAGCACTACGATGTTGAAGGTAGTCGTTAAATAACTAGTATTGCTTACAGAACGCTTGACTGTCAAACTGAATGACATCACGGAGGCAAAACTGTCATTTTAATAATCCTTTAGAAGCATTTATGGAGTTCATGTGCAGATTTCAGCTGCCAAAGGCAAATCTCATGGCTCAACACAAATCCCAACAGCATGTGCTGAAATGACTGTGGTTTGAGCAGAAATAAATAATCCTGCTGTTGCAAGTGCAAAGGTCAATGGCTCCAGGGTCCCCCTTTTTCCGTTAGCTCAAGTCTTTTCGTTTTAAAACCATGAACGATTAAAAAAAAACAATCGCCGAGGATGCTTCTCTATCACTGTTCAAGACTTCCAAGTGAACGACTCGTTCCTGACGTTCAGGTCACCTGAGGTCCACACGACTTCAGGTCACACATCAAACAGTGAGCTTGTTTTTCAGTGCGGAAGGTCTCGTTCGCTTCTCACTGCTGCTGCATCTCTCCTGCATTAAAGCTTTTGAAAGTAGGTCATGTGGGACACCGTCGGACACCGGCCGGTCTCTGAAAACAGTGTATTATTCATGCTCCGCCGTGCATAATTCATCGGCCAGATTATCGCGTGCTGTCTCGTTTGAAGATGCACTGCTGCCGATTAGTTGATGATCTCGAAAACAGCCGTTTCATGCAGTCTCACAGCGGCGTGAACAGAGAACATTTCTCACGATTCAGTTGTCTGTAGCGGCTAATTCCTCTTTTTCCGCCCATGTTAAATGCAGTTGTGCTGGTTTAAGCGTGTCTTCGCTCGACATTCGCATTGCGGTGCTGTGCTTTTTCCAGGAAGGAGATATTTCGGTTCTGCTGGACAGCACTTCTAAATAAACAGTCAACCGGCGTCTAGTCCCTTTATCATTAGTCTGAGCTCCTTTTTTTTAGTTTACTAGCAATAAAACACTATTTGAATCACCCATACATACCCATTTATTATTTCTAGGCCGTCTGAACCCTGTTGAAAAAAACAGCATATGCTGGTTAGTTATGTTTTGACACTGGGATGCTGGTCCTTTGCTGGTTTAAGCTGGTCCTTTGCTGGTTTAAGCTGGTCCTTTGCTGGTTTATGCTGGTCTTTCGCTGGTTTAAGCTGGTCCTTTGCTGGTTTATGCTGGTCCT
>NW_015505398.1:2286191-2386607 GCF_001515645.1 Sinocyclocheilus grahami | reverse complement strand
CACACACACACACACACACACACGCACGCACACACTCTTGTTTTTTTTTCTCTCATAGGACAATCCATTGACATTGACTGCCATTGATTTTTATACTAAGCTAATTATATTTTCTGTCATGTAAAAACCTATACCATCACACTTTTTTTTCTTTTTCTTTTTCTCCATTTTCAGTTTTCAGGCTGTGGCTAATCTCAGTGTCTCCAAAAGAAAGAACAGAAAATGACCTGTAGCTCATTACCTCTCATTTCAATTCACGACCCATTATGGGCTATTAAATATAATGGAATGGACTGTACAGTCCCCTGGCATTACTGTAAAGGTTAGTATATTGTTGTACAGTTTTTGGTTGTTCCTACATTGGTTGAAGGTCACTCTAGTCTTATATTTAATTGCCTAAGGAGAACTGAAGCTGAGAAGGTTGTGGCATGTGACAGTAAAACTAAAAGATTCAGCTAAAAAAACACACCATGTCAATGAATTTAATTCTGTATTTATGTGTGTCAGTGATTTTCAACCAGGGAGCTGGGGCCCTCAGCAAAACTCCAAGAGGGCATCAAGATCACTTCAGGATTTAAAATAAGACAAAACAAGCATTAAACTGTTTTTGAAGAACCAGGGTTCCCACAGTCTTGGAGCAGAGGGGAGCCTAATTTTAAAAGAATGATCTAGAAAAGTCTGGTTAAGTAATAAAATCTTAAAATGTAATTCCCATTCTTTTATTTTCTTTAATATACTTATAAAAATCATGTCGAGATCCAAACTATTTTGCTGGGAAGAAATTGTAAGTAAATCCTTATCCTTACCTATTAAATCAATGTAAACTAGGCTATATAACACCAAATCAACATATCCAGATATCTTATAGACCTCCTCATTAACAAAATCTCACGAGTTTGCATCCTAAACCTCAAAGAGTTTTTAATACTACAGTATATTGCTCTCTCTCTCTTGCCATCTTTTTCTCTTGTTTTTCTGTGTTGCGTTTTGTGGGTCAGAACATGCTAAATAAGTAAGGACATAGATCACCGGTCTTCTAAGTGTTTTGTTTGGTTGTGGTGGTTTCTCTCTGTGAGTGCAAAAATCTCAGCATGCTTTTAAATTGTTACAACGCCCACCATCTCCCCCTGCTGAGACCAATCTATATCAAAACCCAAAGAAACATCCGGATGAGTCGTTCAGCATCAACACACTCTTTCCATCATAATGAGGAAATCAGTAAGTGTGTCTGAATATGACCACTGGTTAGCAGACTTGTAACAGCTACAATAAGTTTGTGAGTGTTACCAAGTAATTATTTAGATTTAAAAACAAAAATGCGGATACAAAAGACTGCTACTAAAATGTATAAATCTATACTGTATTTTCACCTGCTCCGGTCTGCTGTGGGCACAAGGGGGCGCTGTGGGGCAATTATGTAAATACAATAGAGCTGTTCAGTTTACAGTCCTAAAGTCTGGAAAAGCTTTAGCTTTTGAGTCATGGGTTCCCTTAGGATTTTCTAATGGGTTTTTAGAATACTGGTTTTCAACTGGTAGTACAAAAATGTATGCATATACTATTGACGTGTTTTCCCCATTGTGTTCTACCAAATAAAACATGCTATAGTTACACATTTTATATCAAAGTTTGCCAATTTTTTTTTATTAAAATCGATATTTAACCTCTTTAAGGTAAAATTATATCAAATATGGAAATGCAATCAAGTAGCTGTAACCCTTACCCTAACTTATAAACACAGACACAAAAATAAATAGTGACCTGTACACTACTTCTATCATTAAGATACACATGAAAATGTTACATTAAAAAAATTTTTGGCAACACTTTAGTTTTAGGGACCAATTCTCACTATTAACTAGTTGCTTATTATCATGCATATTACTAGTATATTGCCTCTTTATTAGTACTTATAAATTATCATATTCTACCTCCCTTAATCCTCCCAGTACCTAAACTTAACTACCTTATTAACTATTAATTAGTCATTAGAATTTTGAGGCAAAAGTCGTAGTTAATAGTGAGAATTGGACCTTAAAATAAAGTGTGACCAAATTTTCTTTATGTGCTCTTCATCTTTAAACATCATTTACTGTATGCACAAATTGATAAGAAATGTTCATGTTGCACATATTTATTTGTATCATCAACAAAAATGAAAATATTAACAGACGTGGTTTGGATACATTTTCTCAATAATAATTTATAAAACAAATAGTTACGGTCGATTACGACTGGCTAAAAAGTGTTATACACATACCTGTGTCCTCATTAAATCAGTATTAATGTTGCTGAAGAACTACACTGCTTGGCAGAAGAATGATTATTTGTTATCAATAAATGGTTAAGGGATCCCATTAGCTGTTCTTAAATCATTGTAAACCGCTGCTTCTTAGGGCTTACTTGCTTTTTTAGGCAATGAGCAATCATTTTAGGTCATATATAGCTTTATATTATCTTAACATTGACATTTATTCTTGTGGAAAATTTATTTTATGATGTGGAAAAAGTTTCTCTGTTTATTTGAACAAACAGAAAGACCCTTTTAACGTATAGGATAATTAGTACACAAACAGGATAAAAGAAAGAATGTTAATTGTCCTTTGACAAACTGTCATCTGTGCACAAACAGGAAATTCCCAAATGGCCATTTATTGATATGTGACAAGTGACATGTGACATGTGGCCAAGTATGGTGACCCATACTCAGAATTAGTGCTCTGCATTTACCCATCCAAAGTGCACACACACAGCAGTGAACACACACAACCGTGAACACACACCCGGAGCAGTGGGCAGCCATTTATGCTGCGGCACCCGGGGAGCTGTTGGGGGTTCGGTGCCTTGCTCAAGGGCACCTCAGTCGTGGTATTGAAGGTGGGAGAGAGCACTGTACATTCACTCCCACCCACCTACAATCCCTGCCGGTACGAGACTATATATGTAACATTTTACATATTACTTTAAACAATATTTCATGTAACAATGTAAACCGTTGAATCATAGATATGTAAATAAGCATATGTGTGTAGTAACTGGTCTACTGTCCTACTTACACAATAAAGACTTCATATACAGACAAAAATAAAGATGATAGAAAAGAAAATACGTAAATACTACACTCTAAAAAATGCTGGGTTAAATATAACCCAGCATTTTTTAGAGTGTAGGATGAAAACAGCATGCCTGATATCATCTTTATTGGGTTGCTTTGACCCAGCGGTTGGGTTCAAAACAACCCAACCGTTGGGTCAAAACAACCCAACTGCTGGTTTTGTCCCTTTTTAACCCAGCGCTGGGTTATATTTAACCCAGCATTTTTTAGAGTGTAGGATGAAAACAGCATGCCTGATCTACAACAGTCATCTAATGTTGCTTACATCACCTTACATAATTTGCTTACAAATTATTACAAGTGTATATGTCTACTGTTCAACAGTTGGCCAGGTTCAGTGATCATGGAAAGATCTGTGAGAAATGGGTTTACATCCCTTAGGTGTATCTGAGAAACTTATAACATTTTCTCCCATAAATACCTCAACCTTTCAGTCTTCCTTCATAGTGCAGCCATCATCATGTGAACACCGTCACTCGACCTCACCTGTGAGGATAACAAGATTGTTTCTAAACTTCACATCAGCCCTAATCTTGTACTATGAGGAACATTCAGTGTACCTTCAGAGTCCACTCTAACCTCCCTTTAGTTCAAAGTTGGACTCGTCTGGTCCCGAGATATAACACAATCTGGCCCTCAGTGGACCAACTCCAGCTGACTTGCAGAAAAGGGCAGTACGCCACTAACATAGTAAGCAATGCCCAAAGAAAGAAGGGAGATGACCACCAGCAGCAGCAGCACCCTCCAGAAGCCCAAGTCCTCCACAAACTCCTGCCAGGTGGAGCGAAAGCTGAACAGCACACCCTCGCTGTTCTGCAGGTTTGGATTCAGCAGTGAATGGCTCTCCATCGCACTAGGAACAAGGGTATTTTGTTGAGAAAAAAAGGTACCGAAACGTGTCAAATAACTAAAACATGTAAATATGTGCAATTCTAACCTCTCGCTCTCAGCCATCTGCATGGCTTCAAGTTTGGAGTGGGTTCCTCTGTTGAAGCCCTTGACCTCTTGCTCTTCAAGCCCTTCCAGTAACCGAATGGCATCTTTATTGACCCCTCTCCTCTTAGCCAGCATGAAACGTGTCAAATAACTAAAACATGTAAATATGTGCAATTCTAACCTCTCGCTCTCAGCCATCTGCATGGCTTCAAGTTTGGAGTGGGTTCCTCTGTTAAAGCCCTTGACCTCTTGCTCTTCAAGCCCTTCCAGTAACCGAATGGCATCTTTATTGACCCCTCTCCTCTTAGCCAGCACCAGCGGTGTCGAGCCATTGTGGTTACTGTTCAAATGTCAGAGAACAATCGAGAAATGTACATAGAGTCAGATAATGATCATAATGACATCATTACAGCTACAGTAAAATAATCACTACTGCTACAGTAAAATCATAAATTAAAGGTGCCATAGAATGCATTGATACAATATTTTAAATTGTTCTCTGATATCTACATAAAAGGTATGTGGCTTAGGTAAGGGCAAAAAAATCTCCAGAAACGGTTTTACATGTCCATTTACAACCCTAGGATTTGTCCCTAGAATGAAATGGTCTGTTTTTACCTTATTTGGAAGGGTCATGAATAATAATGTTGAGCTCTGCTCTGATTGGCTTTTTCACAGTGCGGCTCATTTCAGTAGCTCACACAGCAGGAAGGAAACACAGGCAAAATATATATTTCAAAACTGTCTCTCGCAGTTATATCGTTGGGTAATACTGTATATAAAATGCGGGCATCAGGGAGCCGCTATTAATATGCGGGGCATTGAAACTGCTTTCGAATGCACGATCGCTTTTTACTTTCACTTTTTATTTCTATTTTATGAAAGTGGTGGCTAACGTTGGTGGAAACCAAGGAAACGTTAACATTTTAATAAATATACATTTCGATTTAAAATAACAATAATAATAATGATAATAATAATAATAGTCAGGGTAAAAGGTTCTAAAATAATTATTCAAATCACTTTATTTATCAAAATAAACATAATATGGCACAAACTAAATTGATTACTAAAGCTAAAGTGACTTTGAATAAGTATTTTATGCAAAACATGTTGTGCTGAATTTATTCCTATAGCTAAAATATTTGTATCAATACTTTTTATGATTTTCCTCCTGTAAATGTGTTGCTCCATCAATGTAAAAAAAAAAAAAATTTCTGCAATCACACACTATGGGAGTACTAAAAAGCACAAGTGTGCCACAGTATTAGCGATGCTGTACATTACATAAGCATTAGTCACTTACAACAAACATCTAATTTTCCAAATAAATATATTGGCTTATCTCACCAAATATCAATCTTGAGACCATTGGACACCAGGAACTGAATCGTGTCCACATGTCCACACAGGTGCAGTGCAGTGTTGCCCTGATAGTCAGTGGCCAGCAGATCTGCGCCGAACTTGTGCAGGAAGCGGCAGATGTCCACATTACCTCGTGCCGCTGCCAGATGCAGACCCGTGCGGCCCCTGTGGTCACGAATGTTGGGGTCACAGCCAGCCTCCAGCAGACGTCTAGCAAAACTCAAGTCCCCATCGATACAAGCCTGCAGTAACGGTACACTGGTCTGCAACGAGTCATTGATGAAGACATATGACATGTCAGAGTCGGTCTCCGAAAATTCCAGCGTAACTGAAAAACACAATAATAGACTGAATCTCATGAAGCCTGGTCATATTTCACCCCACGATAAAAACAAAAACAAAAAAAGAAGATGAGGTCTGCTTTTAGAACCATTGAGACTCATTTCTCAATCACATTTTCAAAACTGTTCACACAACAGCAGTCTAATGAGTCTATGTTGGATAAACTGTGGATCATTTAGCATTGCTTTGACACAAAATGCATTCAGTGACTACTTCTGTCAAATTACATTAATTCTTCTCTCACTCAGACACAACCACCACTAAAACTCTAAAACTGTTAAACTTAGTATCAAAACTACATAATACAACACTGAATAAGACAACAATCACTATTGGCCGATAATCACATTGGGATGATTGATCGGCGGTCTCTAAAAGGCGATCTCGCGGTCCGTCAGTGCGTTCCAGTAGCGGTGCGTCTGCAGCAGAGCAGAGATCGTTCCCGCACCGAGTCTATGTTTGCTAGAGGTCGACCGATAGTGGATTTTACCAATACCGATAGCTAGGTTGGACCACACTGGAAAAAAAAAATATGCAAGTCACACACTGGACAAAAGTGCAGCGATGTGTTCTCGGAGAAGTCACACACCAGACACTTTCAATTCAAGCAGCGGTTTAAAACAGTTTATTTAATCACCAAACGGACATAAGTTTGCTTCAAGAATGAACAATGTGGCATAAATTAGTTTGAAGTTCGGTGTTTAAAAAAAACAGAGCAAAGGGAAAGAGAAAGTGCGATCTGTATTACAGCTCTCTATATGAAGCATAAAGACTGTATTAGAGCCACAGAAAGAGCACAATACATAATTTATAGCCTAGGGTGAAGTCATTACGTACATTAACAATGATTTGGGACAAATATAATGTAATTTAATGGAAAACTATGTGAATGGCACTCTGTTCCGCGGCAGAATTTTCTGTTGGCTGCATTTAAATGCACGTTTGAAGTTTCCTGCTCTGTGCAGCGCGCAATGTCACGTGTCAAAACAAACAACACGTGCTGTTAGTGATTTCTGCCTCTAGAGGCCGCTCTCGTACTGCATAATGGCAGCGGACCCTTCTCAGCCACTCCAGCAACGGACGCAAAAACTATCTGCATTGATTTTTGCCGATAACCGATAGTTCCGCCAATCAACTATCGGTGCCGATTAATTGGTCGACCTCTAATGTTTGCTGCGCTGCAAGCACTGAATTAAAGTAACAGCTCATTGTTTGCAGTAATATGAACATGGATTGACACGAAAATGTAGTAATTACACCATAAATGCATATTATGTGACTGTGTTTCACAGTCAACACATATGGCTTGTTGGCTAGGTTTAAAGGGAAAGAGCTTTTAGATAAAGAAAGCAATAACAGATGGCACTCGTGGAGGTAGGAAAACAAAGTTCTTTATGAACCGCAAGATTGCTTGTAATAAAGATTTCAATGCAAAAGGAAAGGCAGTAGAGCTGACTATTTCTGTCAATGGTAAGTTTGTGATAACGTAAGAAAAGTAGTTTAAATGTTTTGCCAATTGCTTGAGCAACTTAATATATAAATCTAGAAGTAAATGCAAAAGTAAAAAGCATTGAATAATGTGTTTCTTATATTTATTGTGTTTAAACATGTCTGTGAAAGATTGTATTATACTGTACTGTGTAAAAAAAGAATTGCAATGTTGAAAAAGCATTTTCAGTGACAATGTTTGGATTTGAAATCAAAATAATGGATAAATGTTGTGTTTGTGGTAAACAGCCACGGATCAGTAGCGGACTCCTGTGTGAAAGCTGCTTCTCCTCTCACAAGAGTCACCTAAGAGGGGAATTCCCCCCATTTTCAAACATGTATTCAGGCCCTGAATAAATGAATTTGGGATCGGTATCGGTATCGGTGATCGTATCGGCAGATACTGCTTTCTCTGATCGGCCTCAAAAACCCTGATCGGAGCACCCCTATAAAATATAATTGATTACTTTTAGATTATGAGGTGAAATATGACCGAATCCTAAATGATGAGGAAAACAATGGTACTAAGACCAGCTGGTCATACTTGAATAAGTCTTAATGGATTATATTCCTCAGCAATCATGCAACATAAAGCTAGAACTGCTGAAACACTGTTTATCAAAGCACCTGCCCTGCACCCTTCACCTGATCATGATCTGCAGTGCTGGAGCAGCAGGAGGACTCTGCATTAGCCAGCACACTGCTAGATGATGCTGACTAATGTAAAACCAGCCATCTACGACAAATAACAATCACCTCTGTGGAGTTCATTCTTCTAAATTCAAAACAGAGACGAATCTGCTGCTAGTAAAAACCAGCTCCGGTATGTATGTCAACTGTGATATAACGTTAAACGTTTGTAAACATGTCATTACTGTAAACAGCTGTACAATACTCTATTCACTGCATGTTTATATGCGTGGATAAGACCACTAACATCTGAAATCCAGACTCAGCAATAAGACATAATATATTGCACTGTTATGGGTTTATGTTTACCTGTTTTGTGCAGCAGTATCACAGGAGAAATATCTTGAGCTTCTTCAAGTCCCGTTGCTTACGTCTGTGTCTGTGTTGTTTGCGAGTTACTACAGCTGCAGTGGTGACTGTGCGTTTGAGCGCGTACAGCGCCCCCTACTGCTGTGGGGCGCTGCTGCCTAAAATCTAGTGAAGGGTACGTACGGTGGCCGAGAAGTGCAAAGCAGATCACAATTCTGAAAACAAAATAACAAATTACAAACGCAAATGCAAGTCTAAAAAACAAAATAACAATTCAGAAAGCACAACAACAATTCAGAAAACCTTATAACAAGTCAGAAAACACAACGACAAATCAGACAAACCGGAAAAGGTAGGTATAGTTTGAGACAGCGCCATTGGTTTGTTGGAAACAGTGTTGTAAATACAACTTGACCACTGATTTCTAGTCGTGTCCTCTTTTGGAAGACCAAACAAAGTAGTTTCGCTTTCACAACGAAACAGCGTCACACACGCAAGTTGATGTATTTCCTCAGCGACCAGCACGGATCAGCTCTAGGCATGACGAAGCGGATATCGTTCTCTTTTGGAAGGCCAAACAAAGTAGCTTCGCTTTCACAACGAAACAGCGTCACACACGGCGGCCGGCAGATTCGACGAAGGAGCGTCCGGCGGGCTTGCGGCAACCACATGTGACGACCCCGGGCTGGACTCCGCTTCGTCCACTGTGAAAGCCGGTCCGGTGAGCCACAGCGCGAAGTTGATGTATTTCCTCAGCGACCAGCATGGATCAGCTCCAGGCATGACGAAGCGGATATCGTCCTCTTTTGGAAGACCAAACAAAATAGTCTTCCCACATCGTGACGTAGATATGTGGGGGCGTGTTAGAACGAGCCGTTTTAGGTAGGTGTGGCTGACTCTTAACTTTTATAAAGAATATCTCTTTGGATTTGAGACTTTAGTCTTTGCAACTTTACAGATCTTCTTTTTGCACCAAGAGCTTGTAACACTCCAAAGAGAAAGGAACATTTGAAATCGCACCATATGACCCCTTTAAATAAACTTACAGACTGAATTACAAAAAACTGCACAGGTTTGAACATCTGTTGCTTTCCTGTCAAAAAAGCACAACCAGACAAAACACTCCTTGCCTGTGTTTGTCAGGTTTTCAGGAAGAGTGGACCCAAAAGCAGCTGAATGCTTAACTCCAAGTAAGAGAGACAAAGGGAGAGTCAGGCCAACAAGAGGGTCATACCAGGAAGTAAACAACGTAGACGCGACAGATCAGGAACAAGGTCAAGCAGTGATCAGAACCAGAATGGCTGTCTAAAAGCAAATGCCATAAGATAATCTGAGGGCCAGAACCCAAAGATAATAGCAAGAGTCAACACCAGAGTGGGCAGCTGCAGTCCATTGACCAGTGTGCTCTGGTGCGACAGGGAACTACAGCACTAACTAGGTGCCTAGGCGGAAGAGAGGAGCATAAGTAAAATAATAACTAGACTGACAGACAAGATTTAAAATTAGACAAGATTGCGGAATTAGTTCAGGTTGTCAACTTTTTAGTAGTATGACCCCAAAAATTATGAACAAATGAAGAGATGGCAATTTATTTTTTAAGGTCTAAAGAGAAATATATTATTTATTAAAAAAAAAAAACTAAATGAACATAATCCAAGAAATATTTTTTTAATTTAGATTTTAAAAATACCCCCTTGGATATCTATATTTATAATTATTCCCTTATAAATGAATAAATGTTAAATCACTAGACACATCTGAACCAAAAGCATATGAATTTTCATATAGTAATGTAAAAATGGGCTAAAGGCATAACTTATTTTCGAAGTACTGCCTAAGCATACAGTAGCTCTTCAGCTGTAGGACTGTCCTAGTGCCGATTAGTTTGGCAATCTTTGTCCACCTGAGGCTAAACTGCGCCTAGAAAACATAAAAAACAAAATACAATTTAATTTATTTTATGAGTGAGAGAGCACTGTTTCCTTTGTGTTCAGAAATCATACCAGTTCTTTCTCAAAGAGATTCTTCTCCTCTTCAACCCAATGAGTTTGTGCTCCAGAACTCTTCACCAATGTCCTACAAAGACACTCTGAATGAATTACTGTAATAATACACAAACACACTACCATTCAAAAGTTTGGGGTCGGTAAGATTTTTTATGTTTTTTTTCTCTCTTATTTTCACCAAGGCTACTTGATCAAAAATACAGCTAAACAGACATACTGTGAAATATTATTAGAACTTAAAATGTAAAAAAACAGTTATATATATTAAAATAATTTATTCCTGTGATAGCAAAGCTGAATTTTCAGCATTTACTTCAAAAACAAAACATCTGTAACAATGTAAAAAAGTCTTTACTATCATTTTTGATAAATTTTGTGTGTTCTTGCTGGATTATTAGTGTTAGAAAAATCTAACATACACCAAACGTTTGAATGGTTGTATAGGTGTTTACATATTCACGAACATAAATGATAAAAGAAGGGAGTTCACTTTTTGACTTTAGTCTTCTCATTGATCCATGCTTTTTTACTGGCAAAATAATACCTTTTCTTTTAAGAAAAACAACCACATGCTTTTGATGAATTATCACATCCATTTATCATTATGGGACGTGAAACCAAACATGAACAAAATGAGAATTAATCAGTGTGACGTGTAAAGAGTGAAGGATACTGTTCCTCCAGCAGCATGCTCTCAATGGCCTGTTCTCATCGCTGATGGAGCTGTCCAGTGTCCACAGCTGAACACACACAATAACAACACAACATATCCATTTTCAGAGTGTTATTACATATAGTGTTATGTATATAAACAGTTATCATTTTAGGGTGCGACAACCCTTAAAATCTATGTTACTTTACCAGTATACTGCTGTTTGTCTTCCAAGCAGACTGTAAGTTGATCCTGGAGAATCTCAGCACTGCTCAGGTCCCTGTTAAGACAGCAGACAAATAATAAAGACGTTAATCCTATAAGAATGTGTTTACAGAAATTAATTTACAAAAGACATCTACGGAGTACATGATTACAGAAGATTTAAAAGCGCATATTTTTGTTAAAACTATTTTATTGGTTTTTCTATACAAAAATGTGTTAAGTTGTCCTTTATGTAAGGGACTGCTCTTCTAGGATGAACTTCTGATAATGTAACGTGTATCTATTATTGTAATTACTGTAGTGGATTTTTTGGTCACACTTTATTTTACAGTGTCCTTGTTACAAGTGTAACTGTACATTTAAGTACTGAGTAATATTAATTAACAACATGTACTTACTATAGGATTAGGGCTTTTTAGAGTTAGTTGCAAGCAGTTATGCATTATTTACTGGTATTATACTATAGTAAGTGCACGTAACATGTAAAAAGGATAGTCTTCTCTTTGTAAACAAACAGTTCATTTCTAGTATCCACACGTGTCATGCGATAATTACCAGATTTACATCATCATCACAGCAGTTAAAAATTAATATAACGTTGCTCATACACAGTTAGTAACCATTTTATCAAAAAGTTTTATGTTAACACATATAATGTATATGTTTTATGGTTATACTTTTGAAACGGTGTGAATTTTAAAGTTTTTTCCAACGCAACACAGGCTTCCATTGTAAATTAGACTGCCTACTAAGGATGCTTGACATTGACATCCTTTGATGGAGCTTGAAGATGTGGCTGCTTAGATATGCAGCCTTATAAGGAAGTGTCCTTCCATTTGAGAAGCAGCCATTTTCTGGTCACCCTTATGGACTCTCAGACCGCTCCGTGTCTGTAAAGGATCCTCAAGTGATCCTTACCTGTTCCATTGCAAGTCTCCAGTGATCTCCTACACTCACGTTTAAATCTCCAGTGATCTCTAATACTATCTTTCAGATCTCCAGCGATCTCCTATACTCATTTCTGGGTCTCCAGCGATCTTCTATATTCACCTTCAAGTCTCTAGCAATCTCCTGTACTCACCTGTGAGTCTCCAGCAATCTCCTATACTCTCCTTCTAGTCTCCAGCGATCTCCAATACTCACCACAAGTCTCCAGCGATCTCCTATACTCACCGCTTAGTCTCCAGCGATCTCCAACACTCACCACAAGTCTCCAGCGATCTCCTATACTCACTGCTTAGTCTCCAACGATCTCCTATACTCACCGCTAAGTCTCCAGCAATCTCCAATACTCACCACAAGTCTCCAGCGATCTCCTATACTCACCGCTTAGTCTCCAGCGATCTCCTATACTCACTGCTTAGTCTCCAGCGATCTCCAACACTCACCACAAGTCTCCAGCGATCTCCTATACTCACTGCTTAGTCTCCAGCGATCTCCTATACTCACCGCTAAGTTTCCAGCGATCTCCAATACTCACCTCAAATCTCCAGCGATCTCCTATACTTACCGCTTAGTCTTCAGCGATCTCCTATACTCACCGCTAAGTTTCCAGTAATCTCCTATACTCACCGCTAAGTCTCCAGTAATCTCCTATACTCACCGCTAAATCTCCAGCAATCTCCAGTACTCACCTCAAGTCTCCAGCAATCTCCAATACTCACCTCAAGTCTGCAGCAATCTCCTATACTCTCCTTCTAGTCTCCAGCGATCTCCAATACTCACCACAAGTCTCCAGCAATCTCCTATACTCACCGTTAAGTCTCCAGCTATCTCCAATACTCACCTCAAGTCTCCAGCGATCTCCAATACTCACCTCAAGTCTCCAGCGATCTCCTATACTCACCTTCAAGTCTCCAGTAATCTCCTATACTCACCGCTGAGTCTCTAGCGATCTCCTACACTCACCTCTGAGTCTCCAGCGATCTCCTACACTCACCTCTGAGTCTCCAGCGATCTCCTACACTCACCTCTGAGTCTCCAGCGATCTCCTACACTCACCTCTGAGTCTCCAGCGATCTCCTACACTCACCTCTGAGTCTCCAGCGATCTCCTACACTCACCTCTGAGTCTCCAGCGATCTCCTACACTCACCTCTGAGTCTCCAGCGATCTCCTACACTCACCTGTGAGTCTCCAGCGATCTCCTACACTCATCTGTGAGTCTCCAGCGATCTTCTATGCTCACCTTCAAGTCTCCAGTAATCTCCTATACTCACCGCTGAGTCTCTAGCGATCTCCTACACTCACCTCTGAGTCTCCAGCGATCTCCTACACTCACCTGTGAGTCTCCAGCGATCTCCTACACTCATCTGTGAGTCTCCAGCGATCTTCTATGCTCACCTTCAAGTCTCCAGTAATCTCCTATACTCACCGCTGAGTCTCTAGCGATCTCCTACACTCACCTCTGAGTCTCCAGCGATCTCCTACACTCACCTGTGAGTCTCCAGTGATCTCCTACACTCACCGCTGAGTCTCTAGCAATCTCATACACTCACCTGTGAGTCTCCAGCGATCTCCTACACTCATCTGTGAGTCTCCAGCGATCTTCTATGCTCACCTTCAAGTCTCCAGTAATCTCCTATCCTCACCGCTGAGTCTCTAGCGATCTCCTACACTCACCTGTGAGTCTCCAGTGATCTCCTACACTCACCGCTGAGTCTCTAGCAATCTCATACACTCACCTGTGAGTCTCCAGCGATCTCCTACACTCACCTCTTGAGTCTCCAGTGATCTCCTACAACTCACCTACTGCACTGGACTGTTTATTGGAGCACTTCACGCTCAATGTTTTTGGTTTACCTGCCTCAGTTTATCAGCTTAATTACTTCCCTGTTCATCCCACCATCTTCCACACCTGCTGTATTGTGTTTTCTTATCTGATTTATTCACCTGCTGTGCCTTCCATTGTACCATTTCTGATATCTGCATATATCCAGCTGTCAATAAATATACTTTGGGCTCAACTAAACCTTCTTGTTGCAATGCTTTTAGCAAAAGAGGTTGTTATCGCTGGTGAAAATTTTGTATATGAGAGGCTAAACAGCCACACACTCAATATAAAAGTTTGAGCTTATTAATATTAATTATTTTTAATTATTAATCAGTTTTATATTTTGAAAAACTCAATTATTTTTTATTTTATGTATTATACATAATAATTATACAACTTATTATTATACAATTTATAATTATTTATGTGTATTATCTAGTACTATTACTATAAAATTATTCATTATTATTGAATTTTTCTTCTGTTATTCTTTTTCTTCATTAGTTCTTATTATTTGTCTTCTTCCATATCCAGCTGTATTAGGTAGCAGACCACTTTCTTTTCTCCCATTGGTAGTCGCTGCATCACAGCTTATTTGCAGATTTAGCTATTGTATTATTATTGTTGTTATTATTTATCATGCACCACAGCACAGGAGGTGTTGGCCTCCTTCTAGCTCCACCAAGTTCAGCACAACACCTCCCAAACATGTGTAAGCCTCCCACGAGAAGTTGAATTGGACCCCAACTGTCACCCACCGAGCGAAGCTTCGCTATTGATCTTCACTGTCAGTGAGAGATATAAAGCAGGGATTCGCTATGGTAAGAGTGACTCAGCTGAGCAAGGGTGAGTGAGAGCGTCACACCTCCTGACGCCATGATTTGTTCCCATAGATAGGTGTGGAGGGACACCACTCAACATCACCATCCAAGACAGCAATCCCGCGGGAAACTGAACACAGAAGCCCATCCGTCACCCACTGAGGTGCTTCATCAAGCTCAAGCAACCAATTCTCTGAGATGTTGGCTTCTGATAGGACGTCCTGCTTTTGTATTATTATACATCTTATTATTAATAAGTCACTGAAGACTATCGAGTTTGGAGTATCTTTACTAGCTCTGTCAATCGTTTACATTTTTTTATCTAATTACACAGTGTGGCAAGTAATTAATCTAATTAATCGCATATTAAACGCACATTAAATTTGGCTGAGAAATTACCCATAAAAGATCATTTAAAGCCATTATTTTTAGGTAATATTTTAATAGGTAATATTTGTGTTGGCAAACTGAGCAAAATAGACAATATTGTGTTGAAAATATAACACAATATTAACTTCTTATTTACTTTGCTGTATGAAATCACTCGTGAAATAACTTTTGCACTTGTGCTATTGGGGACAAAAACAGCACTTGTGTGATATTGCTCATCACATAATATAAAAATGAGACAAAAATTTTTTTTGGCATAATATCTTTCATTTTGGGGGCACATAACTGCATTTATGTAGGATTGTCGCAATAATCAATATATCGACTTGTCGCGTAATATACTGTATGTACATGACCTCAATAATTTTTGGTGACGCAATATATCGCCCATTATATTTACTTAAAAATTAATGTCACCATGTTCTGTACATTCCACTTGCGCCTGTGTCTTTTGCAGCTTCTCGTACACAATGTAGTCATGAGGTGCTAGTTCAAATTAAAAAAATGCTTCTACAAACAAAGTTTCATCTGCAGATATGGCCTTGTTTAGGGATCTGTGCCTTTGTGCATACGGACATCTGACTGCTAAGTAGTGATTGTGTTTCTCAGCAAAAGTGTGCACCCTTCATTTACAGAGAAAAGAAGGTCAGGGAAAAATCTGTAGATGGAAAAATCTTCATACAAGTTCTTTGTGCATTTTTCTTTTTCTACTTGTCACTTTGCACTTTTTGTTAGAAAATGTTTATTCACTATTTATTCAGGTTTTTTAAGGTTTCTAATATTTTGATACTTAATTTCATTGATCTAAATATTCTTACAAATTAAAAGCTTGTTGTCATTTGGAAGTGTGCAGGCCATCTTGCATTATTATGCTGTTACATTATGATTATATATTCAGTGGCATAAAATGGTCTTTAAATTGACAATAATATCGCTTATCGCAATTATCTCTGGGGCAATATATCACACAACAAAAAGTTGTTATGGTGACAGCAGGCCTACATTTATGGACAACACAAAGTTGTCCTGCATCACATTTGTCAACAGTCAACTTTATGAAATAGGCCTATAAGATGATACAGGTCTAGTACAGGTCTAATTATTAACTAATTAATTAAATTAACTTTGTTAGAGTTCTTGCTGTGATGTATGTCATAGAGAGGATTTAGAACGCGTCAAAAGCTTCTCATTTAATATTCGAAAATGATCTGCCTCTCTCTCGCGATGTTGACTGGTTGATGAGAGAAGCGCATCTTTTAAACTGTCATGACACAGATTTTTTTTAATAACTTACATTCCTTGAGGTGCACTTTGAAAACAAACCCTCAGGGGTGGCTCCAGTAAAAGGCCACTGTTATGATCTGTCTAATGTCATTTGATAGGAAAAAGTTTCATCACATATAAATGAAAATATGAGCTCTATAGATCAGTTGTACCAATGCCCCAATTTAAGTGTTTAAAAAAAATTATCCATACAAAATCGTCATTTACAGACAAATCATCATTAAATTTTTTGCTCAAGGTTTGCTGCAGTTGCTGTCAGATTCAATAAAGTTGGTTGCTTCATCTTTCAACGAATTTGTGTGAACTGTCCATTACACTGTACCTCATTTACAAAACAATATTCACTTTCTTTTCTCCCATTGGTAGTCGCTGCATCACAGCTTATTTGCAGATTTAGCTATTGTATTATTATTGTTGTTATTATTTATCATGCACCACAGCACAGGAGGTGTTGGCCTCCTTCTAGCTCCACCAAGTTCAGCACAACACCTCCCAAACATGTGTAAGCCTCCCACGAGAAGTTGAATTGGACCCCAACTGTCACCCACCGAGCGAAGCTTCACTATTGATCTTCACTGTCAGTGAGAGATATAAAGCAGGGATTCGCTATGGTAAGAGTGACTCAGCTGAGCAAGGGTGAGTGAGAGCGTCACACCTCCTGACGCCATGATTTGTTCCCATAGATAGGTGTGGAGGGACACCACTCAACATCACCATCCAAGACAGCAATCCCGCGGGAAACTGAACACAGAAGCCCATCCGTCACCCACTGAGGTGCTTCATCAAGCTCAAGCAACCAATTCTCTGAGATGTTGGCTTCTGATAGGACGTCCTGCTTTTGTATTATTATACATCTTATTATTAATAAGTCACTGAAGACTATCGAGTTTGGAGTATCTTTACTAGCTCTGTCAATCGTTTACATTTTTTTATCTAATTACACAGTGTGGCAAGTAATTAATCTAATTAATCGCATATTAAACGCACATTAAATTTGGCTGAGAAATTACCCATAAAAGATCATTTAAAGCCATTATTTTTAGGTAATATTTTAATAGGTAATATTTGTGTTGGCAAACTGAGCAAAATAGACAATATTGTGTTGAAAATATAACACAATATTAACTTCTTATTTACTTTGCTGTATGAAATCACTCGTGAAATAACTTTTGCACTTGTGCTATTGGGGACAAAAACAGCACTTGTGTGATATTGCTCATCACATAATATAAAAATGAGACAAAAATTTTTTTTGGCATAATATCTTTCATTTTGGGGGCACATAACTGCATTTATGTAGGATTGTCGCAATAATCAATATATCGACTTGTCGCGTAATATACTGTATGTACATGACCTCAATAATTTTTGGTGACGCAATATATCGCCCATTATATTTACTTAAAAATTAATGTCACCATGTTCTGTACATTCCACTTGCGCCTGTGTCTTTTGCAGCTTCTCGTACACAATGTAGTCATGAGGTGCTAGTTCAAATTAAAAAAATGCTTCTACAAACAAAGTTTCATCTGCAGATATGGCCTTGTTTAGGGATCTGTGCCTTTGTGCATACGGACATCTGACTGCTAAGTAGTGATTGTGTTTCTCAGCAAAAGTGTGCGCCCTTCATTTACAGAGAAAAGAAGGTCAGGGAAAAATCTGTAGATGGAAAAATCTTCATACAAGTTCTTTGTGCATTTTTCTTTTTCTACTTGTCACTTTGCACTTTTTGTTAGAAAATGTTTATTCACTATTTATTCAGGTTTTTTAAGGTTTCTAATATTTTGATACTTAATTTCATTGATCTAAATATTCTTACAAATTAAAAGCTTGTTGTCATTTGGAAGTGTGCAGGCCATCTTGCATTATTATGCTGTTACATTATGATTATATATTCAGTGGCATAAAATGGTCTTTAAATTGACAATAATATCGCTTATCGCAATTATCTCTGGGGCAATATATCACACAACAAAAAGTTGTTATGGTGACAGCAGGCCTACATTTATGGACAACACAAAGTTGTCCTGCATCACATTTGTCAACAGTCAACTTTATGAAATAGGCCTATAAGATGATACAGGTCTAGTACAGGTCTAATTATTAACTAATTAATTAAATTAACTTTGTTAGAGTTCTTGCTGTGATGTATGTCATAGAGAGGATTTAGAACGCGTCAAAAGCTTCTCATTTAATATTCGAAAATGATCTGCCTCTCTCTCGCGATGTTGACTGGTTGATGAGAGAAGCGCATCTTTTAAACTGTCATGACACAGATTTTTTTTAATAACTTACATTCCTTGAGGTGCACTTTGAAAACAAACCCTCAGGGGTGGCTCCAGTAAAAGGCCACTGTTATGATCTGTCTAATGTCATTTGATAGGAAAAAGTTTCATCACATATAAATGAAAATATGAGCTCTATAGATCAGTTGTACCAATGCCCCAATTTAAGTGTTTAAAAAAAATTATCCATACAAAATCGTCATTTACAGACAAATCATCATTAAATTTTTTGCTCAAGGTTTGCTGCAGTTGCTGTCAGATTCAATAAAGTTGGTTGCTTCATCTTTCAACGAATTTGTGTGAACTGTCCATTACACTGTACCTCATTTACAAAACAATATTCAGTCAAATGCCCCGAACAGTCATACGACGCGAACCTGAACTGCCTAGGCAATTAAAAATAAACCATCCATTCCTTCACGATACTGAATCCTTCAGAAGACTACATACAAATGTACTAGTAGAAAGCTTAAATCGACTAAACACAGGTGGGAGTGGCCTATGGTGTGACAATGTGATAAAATTATTGGTTGATGCCATATCCAAATAAGGTCAGGTTAGTTTTATAAGTTTCAGATAAGATGCTAGTTAATTAATTGGCCTATTTACCAAACCCTGGGTGACATGACACCCATGGGGCCGTTCTTCGTACGTCACTAACTCAGTTAGTTGGATTTGATTGTTGACGATTTGGCATGATCTTGGATCATTTGGTTCTTCGAAGCTCAACCTGTAGTTGCTGTCATAGCAACAGGTCCATAAGCTTAAACCTGCTCGGAGCAGGCTTATTTCATGTAAACAGGCTTAGATTGCATCTTTTTAAGCAGAATTGATACTTAAAATCTGTCCGCTACCACCTCTACTTTATTACAAGAGTACGCTATTAATCCAGGGACAATAATTTAAAATAATAATCATTTAAAAATTAATTTAAAAATAATATAATAATGTTGTGTAGTCTTTAATACTATAGACACACCCAATTTTACTCATTGAAAGTTTTATTGGACATAAAATGATTACTTCATAATTGTATTCGAGTCTTACACACATGCTATACAGATAATGTAGAGTCGTGCATTAATTTGAGTGGTGACAGCTATTATGGGAGTGACTTGATGGAGCACAGGAGATGCAGATAACATGATCTTGACCCTTAAGAAACTTTAATTAATGCTGTCACGTAACATCTGTTCAAATATAAAATTAAATGAATTGCTAATTACTACATTGACATAAAAATGGAAAGCCTGTACAAATATTAGAAATCGTGAATATAAATAACTGGGAATCATGTAAAAAACTCTTACAGGGATGAGAAATATTTTCCCTAACATCCCTTCTCTCACACATCTACCCACAGCACATATACACACCATAGTAATATTTCACAAGCCGGTTAATGTGATGCGTATATGACCACCCTGTGTGACAATTACATATGATTATGGTGATCCACTCACATGAACATCTAGTGTGTGTGTGTGTGTGCGTGTGTTTTTTTAAGGTTACAGTTAGTGTGGCATGAACATCACAATTATTTTGGCATGGCATCAGGGGAACTAGGAGAGCAGGATTTGAGCAGGCAAGAACTTTAAAAATAATATAATAATGTTGTGTAGTCTTTAATACTATAGACACACCCAATTTTACTCATTGAAAGTTTTATTGGACATAAAATGATTACTTCATAATTGTATTCGAGTCTTACACACATGCTATACAGATAATGTAGAGTCGTGCATTAATTTGAGTGGTGACAGCTATTATGGGAGTGACTTGATGGAGCACAGGAGATGCAGATAACATGATCTTGACCCTTAAGAAACTTTAATTAATGCTGTCACGTAACATCTGTTCAAATATAAAATTAAATGAATTGCTAATTACTACATTGACATAAAAATGGAAAGCCTGTACAAATATTAGAAATCGTGAATATAAATAACTGGGAATCATGTAAAAAACTCTTACAGGGATGAGAAATATTTTCCCTAACATCCCTTCTCTCACACATCTACCCACAGCACATATACACACCATAGTAATATTTCACAAGCCGGTTAATGTGATGCGTATATGACCACCCTGTGTGACAATTACATATGATTATGGTGATCCACTCACATGAACATCTAGTGTGTGTGTGTGTGTGCGTGTGTTTTTTTAAGGTTACAGTTAGTGTGGCATGAACATCACAATTATTTTGGCATGGCATCAGGGGAACTAGGAGAGCAGGATTTGAGCAGGCAAGAACCTGTGTGCACTGCTGTCTCTCTCTCTCCAGGCAGATTTAGAAGTTACAAGCAATATCAGACAGTGGAAGTCACAGGTCAGATGTGTGAGAGATACGCTGTCATTTCTCTGTTTACTTGCTCTTGACAGCTGTCTCACTGGTAGAATTTGACCACGCAGTCGAAGAACAGATCCCCAAGCTCCTGGCCCTCTATCTCCCCCCTAAGCATGGTCTTGATCTCCTCAAGACAGGTATCTCATAGTCTGCGGTAGAGAGACTCCAGCTACTGACATACACATAAACACACAGGGTTGTTAAAGGAATACTGCAGATTCAGCATAAGTTAAGCTCAGTGAGAGCAGTTGTGGCATAATGTTTACAAATTACAAAAATAATTTCCAGTTGTTTAAGCAAAGATATAGCCAGGCACTTACAATGGAAGTGAATACGGTCAATCCATTTTTGTTAAAATACAACACAAGACACAAGACGTAATCAATATGCATGTTAACATGTGCGAAAAATCTCTTATTATAAACCAGTTTGTTCCAGTCCTCACTTCTGATTGGTCATCAGCTGTGTTTTATTCACGATAAAGCACAGCTATGACCACTTAACCCAATATACCACAGAAATCAAGTGTAGAGCAGAAACCGCTGAAAGATAATGAGCGGTATTGTTGATCATGATGCGCAAGCGAAAGAATGAAAACAAAAGCACAGTACCTCCTGATTTGCATGCTCGTGTTGGCCGTTGGTCTGTGGATGGAATCCCGAAGACAGACTGATAGAGCTCTAATCTGCCAATAGATTCTCTAATCTGAATTACATTGTTGCCACTGGATGGAGACAGACCAGAGAAATTATTTCCGTTTCTGTTGAGAGTACGCAGTGTGCAACTTGGCAGCCGCTTCTCTTCGCCTTTGCTTTCTCTTGTCTGTTTTTGTCATGAAATCACTGGTATTGTCTATAGTTTGTCTCGGGTTTGGCTAACGTGGTGCTACACGGCCACACTTCACGGCGCTTCACGAGCCCTCGGCCCAGATCTAACTCTGTGGGTTAATGCTGGGCACTGCCGTTGAGTGGTTTTCCACCTTCTCGCCATGCTGTGCCCTGTGTACCACTGTCTGGGTTGGCTAACGTGGGCCAGTGTTGTGTGTCCTGTGTATCGTTGTGATGAGGTATTTTTCTCAAATAAATCTTGTTTGGCCGTGAGACTGATGGCCTCTTGTGTTTTTTTGCTATCCATGCTGTTTTCCATTCAAATTAAGTTTTGACCTGTTTTTCCTGGCTGGATCCCGCCACATATGGACTGTGTAAAACTATTGGAATTGCTCATCGGCCCCGCTATATACATCGATCACCAAAACAACTCCTGAACATTAACTGTTCTTCGCCTGCTTCTATCCCCTATATCTGGTCTCATAGATTAAGCACATGGAAGTCGTCCTCTACGTATATACATCGCAGAGTTTGTTTATCGTCGCTAAGGCCACTAGAAAAGACCAGAGATGACTCTGTGCTTAACAAGAATGTGCAGCGATGTGGTAATTTTGCCCTACTCAACACTCGGTCTTTAACAGGGAAAGGAACGTTTCTTCGAGACTTCATCTCTGACTATAACTGTGATATGCTGATGCTCACAGAAACCTGGCAAGCATCTAATGACTTAATCTGCTTTCTCCTCCTGGTTTCAGTACTCTGACTAAGCCCCGAATTGGAGGCAGGGGTGGGGGCCTGGCGGTGGTCTATCGTCAGAGTCTTCATATTGAGCTGTCTCCTTTCCATGAGGTGACATCATTTGAATATTTTGCATTTAAAATCACTAGTCACTCTACAATGCTCATAATACTGGTGTATCGTCCTCCTAAAACAAACATGCAATTTCTGTCAGACTTGTGTGAATTGTTGACAATTGATTCTGCCCAATCTACAGCTATGCTATTGCTAGGGGATTTCAATATTGTTGACAATGTTGATACTGATACTGTTCATGCTCTTGAGTTCATGTCTGTCCCTGATTGTTTTAATCTGCAGCAACATATACATTTTCCAACTCATGTACATGGCCATACACTGGATTTGGTTTTCTCTACTGGTATCGACATTACTGCCTTAAAAGGCTCTGACATAGGTATCTCTGATCATAAACTGATTGAATTTTCTTGTAATTTTTACATTCCAAACACTGTTGTTCTGGGGTCCCCATGCCGTCCGACTGATCGGACGAGGCAGAGATGAACATTGTGTCATCCCCCTCCTCCTGGCCAAAGGACACAAACTGCGATGTTGGAAGGAGGGCGGAAGCAGTCCTTGGGGAAGGGGGCTGGGGAACGGGGTGACCGTTGTGGTTGGCGGAGCGGCAAGACGACGCTCCCGTCACCGGGGGGGCCCACCAGCGGCACGCTGGCAGCAGTGGGCCTCACCCCTAATAGGCCGCGAGCCACATCGTGACGGGTCCAGAGCAATGCCTGCAGTCGGACTCATCCAGCGCCGCCATGGCGTGGGCCAAGCCCAGGCAGGCGATGCAGTGGTCGTATTGATCCGACGGCTCGATTGGTCCCGTGCAGATCTTGCAGATTGTTGCCATAGTGAATTCAGCAGGTGAAGTAGAAGATTCTGACGTAATTGTCGCGTGCACCGCATTTTATACTACCTCTCGAGCTCGACAGTATTTGCATGCAATTTGCATACATCGCGACAATTGGCCAGTCATTTGGACTGGCGTTAGCCATTAGGACTTCAAGAAAGGTTGGAAGGGAAGGAGTTCTCGTAACGGAGAAATGTCTCGAGTGTGACACCATTGCAAGATGGCAAGGTGAACTGGCCAAGGAAATAAAGCAAGCCCACCAGGTGCCCCCCAGGCACCTCAACTCCTGCCAGGGCTCACCTGACATGACCCTCAATGTCCAAGGTTACAGTCCCCGCCACATGGCATTCCAGTGCCACCGGATTCCAGCCGAGGGTCAGGCCAGAGAAATGGTCCAGTAAAGGAAACAGTGACAGAGGATAACCCGAGGGCCAGAACTCAAAGACCATAATGAAAGTCAGCACTGGGGTGGGGAGTTCATTGACGGTGTGTTCTGGCGAGAAAGAAAAGCACAACACTAACTGGCCAAAGGAGAGGAGTGACTGAGAAACTAGATAGACTAGATATATGTTTAGACTAGATAGTTTAGACAGTTGATCATGATATCCTCATTGATCGTCTCAAAGACCAAGTGGGTATTCAGGGTCTAGCCTTGGACTGGTTTTCCTCATATCTTAAGGGTAGAACCATTTCAGTCAGTTTTGGAAACTGCTCTTCTTCTGTTGTACCATTAACGTGTGGGCTCAGGGCTCGAGGGCTCGATTTTGGGACCCGTTTTGTTTTCCCTTTATTTGCTTCCATTAGGAAATATTTTTGATAAGCATGGTATGAATTACCATCTGTATACTGATAATTCTCAAATTTATTTCCTTATAAAATACAAAACAACTTTCTCCAACTGAATGAGGACAAGTCAGAGTTTATTGTTTTTGGTCAGAAAGGATGTGGTATGGATTCTAATGACAATCTGTTATTGCTTCCTGGGAAAAAAACTTTCCTTTGTTGAAAGCCTTGGCTTTATTTTTGACGCCGAGCTTTAATTCGATCGCCAAATAAATGCTGTTGTTAAAAATAGTTTTTAGGGCCACCACGTCCTTGACTTAAAGCAGCAATGTTTGCGTCTGGCGGTATTGCTTGCTTGGAGATCTGTACTTAATAGTTATTTGTATATCATTATTATATTTATATACTTTAAAGAGTCTCATAAATTAAAGTATTTATTTTATTTAAAGTAAAGTTTCCTTGTAGAGTTTCATAGTACTGTACAGTGCCTGACATAGTCACCCTTGAGGTTCCTGGAAAAGTAATTTCGGTCACTTGTGAAACTGTTATGGCCCCACAGCTTCCTGTCATGAACACAGGCCAAACATCTACTGTTATCTGACATCTCTCACACTTTAAAATGAATATAATTAATAAACATCAGAGATATTTAAAAACTATACATCTCACACTGATTAATTTGTAAAAATTAACAAATTAATTTGTTCACCTTTAGTTCAACATCTCTGAGCAACAGAAATTTACCAAATTTGGCATGCTTTCTCAGACTGTCCTGTTGCTCATGTGTACCAAGTGTTGTGATTGGACATTGTATTCACAAGATATAGACAAATTAGTGATTACTGTCAGTTTGACACTATGTACGTACCTATCAAAAGCATCTTATTAATAACCATGTGATTTTAAAAAGGTTGAATAGTTAAACAGGGAATGATTCCTATGAAATCAACCAGTAATGTATGGCATGGTTGTAATTGGATTAGCAGCCGGTTTTTGCTCATTCCAGACAGATTGTCAAGTCTGTTAGTGGTGAGGATTTTCAGTGACCCTTTCTGCAGGTTATTGATACACCAGTAAGTGGCAACTATCTTTATGAGTGAGTCACTGAATCATTCACTGAGCATTCATTCAAAAATACATTCATTCAGGAATTCAGATTCAGCGTTTCAAAAAGATCCATTTCTCCCATTCCATCACTTCTCAAAACTTACTGATATAAACCCAAAATTGAGTGCCAGTACTATCGGTTTATCGTTTCTTAAGTGATTTTGCCAGTCATGTGGTAATAGAGATTAAAAAGATTTACATCACAACAGTAATGTAATCAAAGACAACATGCAAAAGTTTGAATACTTTTATTTGAAAGGTTTCATACATGTACTCACTGTGAGCATTCAGATCAAACATTTACATCACTATATGAAATACTGGAAAATGTCATCCTCTCATTAAAAATATGTTTAATGCTCAGTTATTAACATTTATCGGGTTCTGAAATTATACATCTCTTTTTTTTTTGTCTCACAGCAGTAAAACCATAATAAAATTGCCCACTTGTGACAGTCAATCTTCACAAATGTACATTGTTTTATTTTAGAAAATAACTAAAAGCAACATAAATGGAGGAAATATTAAATCTTTCCCTATTATTAAATGTACAATGAATTGAATGTACATCTTTCTACCAAGGGGATTAAATGAATAGACCATAATCTAACCACTTACAGACACAAGATGAAATGTAACACAAACAGAAGTAATGTATGTATACTCAGGGCTACCAATGAGAGATTGAAAGGCTTAGTGGTCATAGTGGTTATATATCAAGTGGCTCTCTAAGAGACTGGCCACTTCAAAATTAGTCTATTTATCATCTGCAATGCACACAGTAAATTAGACATTTTATAAAAAGGAAATTACATTTTGAATCTAAAAAATATTATACACATTTTTGGTCATGTAATTAATTACTGAGGCTGAAAACCTACACCTTAAAAGACCAAGAGATGATCTGTAAGGTATTAACCATCCTCATCATGTTTGATGGATGTTTGAATGTTCTCACCAATAAAGAAAATGATATATCATTAGGTGAACTGGATGAATTTAGATCAGGGGTAAGCAAGTTCGGTCCTAGAGAGCCGCAGTCCTGCAGAGAGTAAATTAGAGTAAAACACAGGCTCCGCTTATCCCGTGCGAATGCACCACACGAAATTCAGATGTGGGGGGGTAATTTCAAAATCACACAAGGTCCCCAGATAATACTAATCCTGTGCGAATAGGGCTTTAGTAATCCTGAAGACATTGATTAGCTTGTTCGGGTGTGTTTGATTAGGGTTGGAGCTGAACTCTGCAGGAATGCGGCTCTCTAGGACCGAACTTGCCTACCCCTGATTTAGATCAACTGCATGTGAAAGAACTTTAACTTATTTTTTTAAGTTCAGTGCAATTCATATAGAATATGTATGGGGTTAGACTAATCATTTCAAGTGACAACCATGAGGACAATCTTATTCATGTAGATTGCAAAGTGCTGGTTTGTCCAAGAACAACGAATGGTTTACATGAATGTGAAGAAAGCACCAACACAGGCAACTGAAGCCAAAACATATACATGAAATGCAGTAATGTTTTCATCGCTGCATGGATTCTTTTGAAAAATCAAGGTGTACTGTATTATTCCGTGCCATCCACTGGGAGTCTGGGATGCACTCTCTGAGGTAGCCGTGAATATGACAACTTAAAGAAAAAGCTTTAACACAAAAACACAACATAGCACCACTGTTGATAAACCGATAAAGAGCAAAATCTCTTTCTCCACTTCTTTTCATTCCAACCCCGATATTTACCATGGACTCACCTTAGCCCTTCGTATTACCACTGTTGGGCATCAAGGGCATGAAATCGATTCAGTCAGTTCATGTTTGTTTCCTTTATCTTCCTCTACTCATCTCATCCCATCCACTCTTCTTCCAATCGTTTCGTTACAGTCTCCTGCAGTGCATCTACCAGCTACAAGATCTTCATGCAGACTTGACAGCGACTGATGCGTGACCGGTACTCATCTCCCTTCAGCGTCTCCTGGGAAGGGCCCTGGACGAACTGTTCGTTCTGATCTACCGTGGTCAACCAGAAACTGTATTTGTTGGAGAAGTAGTGGCAGGTGCCGCGGGCTCCGTTGCACTCGATGAAGGGGGTGGCGCGGAAATCCTCCAGACAAGAGCCAGGAGACACCAATGACTGACCGCCTCCTTCGGCACCAGCGGCTGTGTGCTGGAGGACAAACATAAACACTAGTGAGGAGACCTTCTAAATGTATCCATATCATGAACATTTAAAAAAAAACAAGTATACTATTATACATATTAAATAGCTCATATGAATATAATACTAGGGCTGGGCGATATAGCTAAAAAATGTATCAACGATATGTTTCATATCGTTCGGTATTGATAATTATTGACATTTTTTATAACCTTTTTTAAAACAAAGCTATAGAATTTTTTTTTATTTAACCACTGTATTTTTAAATTAACCCAATTTATTGAGACAAACAACAAATATTTTTTGTTATAACAATCAGACGCAAAATACAAATTAAACAAATATCTAATTTCTAATGTTTTATATGCAGATTAAATAAGGAAAGGAAACTTTTGTCTTATCTCCCGAGGCCACAGGAGGGCGCAATGAGCAAAATAATGCAGCGCATTTAAATTGTCAACGCAAGGAAGTAACTCTATAAAAAACGTGCATTACGTCTAAATTAACTCATAAAAATCTAATATAATTTCGTAAATTGCATAAACAATTATGAACAAAACAGCATCATGTATTTATGCATTGCTTAATCCAAAGAGCCGAAGTGCCATTCACACAGATTGCATTTAAAAACATATGAGATGCAGTGAAAAGGAATAAACCTCCACAAATTCGTGACGTGTTTTCTAAAAGTTTCAACTGTTTTAACTTTGCATGGCTTTCTATACATCTCTTGTGTGTGACGCGAGTGTAGCAGTCAAAAAAAATGCGTTGAATATGCGTTCTGTGTGAATGGCTTGGTTTCGGTTTTAACCTAATCAAGATTGAGCTTCTATATTTCTCTAATATTTTGAATGAATAACACAGCAGCGGCACGTCTCGTGGGCTAGACTAACAAAATATTAAACTACAACGTCACTTACATCATTATCACCGCATCTCACGCGCCACTGATGACGCTCCCTGACGCACACCTTACATTCAAATGTTTATTTTAAATTCGACTAATATTCATTCTTTATTTACAATCTCCTCATCATAGGCAGGCTCAGCACTCATTTCAGCATGTGTTCGTGTTTGTGTGTGCTGTCTGTGTCACTCATAGCACGTGCCTATATCGTGCGCTATATCGAACATTTTTTTCTATCGTTATCAAAGAATATCGATAACATTTTATCGCCCAGGCCTATATGTATTAACTGTCAACATGTATTTTATTGTATTAACTGTCAAGTGTTTGAACATTATTTTATACACATGAGTGAACGTTCTACACTGTAAGCTCAGTTGATCTGAATCTGCAGTTATAGTATGTGCATTGCTGTAGAACTGAATTTTACCATAAGGAAGGAGTAACCAATCCACAGACTTCTCCAGCCCTGAGGGCAGGTCGGTATGCTGAGGTCTTGGCTATGGATAGCGATCGCTTGAGATGGAGCTTCACACACTGAGCAGCGGCTAATGTACTGAGATATCTGCTGATCTGCCACAGGCATCATGGGAATGGGTGCCGTGGTGGACAGCCAATAGGATTTGTCATTGCGACTAGCATAGTAGCAGATCTCATCGACTGTGCAGTACAGGAAGGGGATGGTGCTGAAATGCGGCAGGCAGGAGCCGGGCAATCCTGTGAGGAAGAGAACATTTGAATTCGATTATCTTGAGGCAAGTCAACTTAGTACATGCCAGAAAAAATTGTGTAGATTACACATTCCACAATAAACTGATCCACAACTACATACATATTCCAAATTTATCTATTCCCAAACAGAATGATAAAAATGGTATGAAAATTGACAACCCTTATACAGGGTTTCTGCAGGATTTTTAAGCTCAAATTTAAGACTTTTTAAGACCTTTTTTAAGACCTGCACAAATAAAATTAATACCATATGAGCGGGGTAGGGCAATGTCTATAGTACCATATTAAACTGTAAAATGACTGTAAAAAAGCATAATTTACAGTTCAGATACAAGTTTTCACAAAAACAAAGTTTTATAAAATGATAAACTTTACATTTCAGCCTTTAAACCATTGTTAAGAAAATGGAGGAGTCAAAAGTATTATTATATTAATTTAAACAATTATTATCAATAAATTATTATATCAATTAAATAACAAATTAGGGGTGTGCGATACTGACAAAAAATCATATCTCGATAATTTTCTTTTTATTTTCTTTAACGATAATTAGACGATATTTTGCTGAGTGTGTTATTGTGCTGATATCTTAAGGACTACCGTGGACAGCTGACTCCTGAATTCTGTGTGGTCAGTTCACAGCAGTAACAGAAATTTATAATTTCCAACAAGTTTTATGTGCATTTTTACCTTTAAGCCATTTTTTCTTTAATTGTTACCAAGCAAATTAAATAAGTATCAACAAAATATATCTTTGCAATGCAGAGGAAACACAGAAGCTGCATTAGAAGTGGCATTTAGATGCATTTACACACTGTTTAATGCAGCTCAGAGGGACATTAAATACTTTAACCTGCAATTACAAATGCATAAATAATGTTTTGATATTACAAACATAAAACATTGAAAATTGATGTTTGAAATTATTTAAAAAATGAAAAGGTACCTTAAATGTGAAATTAAAACCAGCCAGTAGGTGGCAGCAAGTCACTGTTAAGTGAGTCATTGTGTTGAACCGAATAATTTAAAAGGGTGATTCATTCAGGAACAAAACAGCGTCCTGTTGCTCAGAGACGCAAAACAGCGCTGTTGCTGTGTTTGAAATTATTTTTGTTGGAGAAATAGAGCAAAAACAGGAAATATGGTGTCTAAAACGTAAGTCTCTTAATATTAACTACTTGTTTATTGAACTGTTGTATAAAATCAATATCAAATTTGTAATCATGCTTACCTTTGGAGAAAAAACGGCACTCATCGTATGATATTAACTATATCAAATGATTTAAATATATACATTTTCTGCCCCATATCTTAAATTATGTGATAATTCTAAATGCATTTTAATAGACTGATTCATGCAGTGAAAGAACGCACTCTAAATGCGCACGCGCACTAGTCTAACCTGCTAGACTTCATCACCTAATGTATGCGTGTACTCTGTAGGTGTGTTTTGTGTTTGCTTTTCACGATATACTCAAAATATCAAATCGCACATCGTTAAAACAACAATTACGATATTATGGCAGACCACACATATCGCACACCCCTATGTTTAGATTTTTATAATGCATTGTCTTCTTATTGATCCACCAGTTCACATTTAAAGCTCTGCATGTTTGCAAGGTAAAAACATGGGTCGATTTTCACATTGGTCTGAACTCTGAACAAAACAACAGTTTTATTGAAAATGCTCATTCATTCTCTGCCAGCAGGTGGAGCGTTTGGTAGAAATATAACTGTTTCCCCGGTAACAGCAGAACACAAAGCAGTTGCACTGGACTTTGAACCTGCAGCGCTTGTGTTTATTCAATTAAATCATAACGTTAGCCTTTTGAAGTTTAATCGTCACATTAAGCCATATCGCAATTTTGGTCTTTCCGTCCCCAAATTTAAGACTTCTTGAAATCATAATTGAGATTTTCTTGTATAATTTAAGACTTTTAAGGCCTTACATTTGATACAACTAAATTTAAAGGGGGGGGATTCATTTCATGCATTCAGAGTTGTTTACACTGTTAAAGAGTTGGATTCTCATCCTAAGCATGGACAAAGTTTCAAAAAACTATTTGGACGTATGACAGAGTATTTCTGTGCCAAAAATCGTACTTCCAGGTTTGTACAAGTTTCAGAGAGTTTTTTTCGATCGTGGCTCTTCATGATGTAGACAAGGGTGGAACTCCTTATATGGGCATTTCTCCTGGAAGAGCGCGCCCGCGCACGCATCGACCAGAGTGAAAGCGAGATCGCGCCCATCAATGCGCTTCATCCGGCGGCAGCGCTGCATGGGACTTGCTCAGGAAGAATGTCTCCAATCCAAAGAAGTGTGTTTTTGGTTGTAAGGGAAAGATAACTCTGTTCAGCTTCCTAAAGAACCCAGCGTTATGTAAACAGTGGATACAGTTTGTTTTTACGGGGCAGCAACGAGTTTCACAAGTGTGTTTGTTGACGAACGTTTTATAAACAAGGCCTAGTTCGAAGCTGGATTTGCACATCGTTTGATTCTGAAAGATGGAGCAGTCCCAGCTATAAAAGATCCCGGTCATGATTCAGAACTGCAGACGGTAAGTGAAATGGCATCAAATGTCTGTTTTGTTGGCATTCGGGCGCCCAAGTGCTGGTCACAGCTCCGCCAACGGTGCGCCTCCTGGAGCTCGGCTTTTTCCGGAGAGAATCGTAAAGCTGTATCTTTCTTTTATAAATATGATAAAACTAAAGACTTTTTGGAGATATGAAGGATGCAGTACTACTCTATAGGTACTCAAGATTAACATGAGATTGGGTGAATCTGTGTGTGTTATGCCCCCTTTAAGACTTTTTAAGACCCTGCGGAAACCCTGTTATAATAACAACACTAGTTTCTCACCCAGGTCCTGGTTGTGTGCTTTCTCCTGCCCCTCCACATAGAGCAAACTGTAGCCCTCCCACAGCTTGGCCATGCCTTGCGGACACATGGGCACCTGGCTGGACTGACTGTGTTTCACCAAAGTATAACCGATACCGGTACTGCGCACCGGTGGACCAGGAAGACCTTGCATTCCTGTTGGGCCACGGGCTCCTGTAGAAGATATGCGAAAGTGGAAGGATTTGAAAGGCAGTTACAGCAGGGACAAGAGGAAATGGGTGAAAGATGTAACCCAGAAAAAAGCAGGGAAATCTGGTGTTACCTTACGCACTTGAAAATATGCTGCTGTTAATAAAATTTCTACCTTACAAATATAAAGTTAATGAAATATCTACCTAATCTGACCACTAAAATTACTTCTACACGTGTATCCTATGTAGTCACAGTGATTAAATAATATGATTTGCAAGGAAATAATCAAAGTAATTTGGATGTATCCACATAAAGCACAAGTGTAACCAGTCAAAATAATACACTTGACTAACGGTTCTCATCTGATTTTGCTTCAGAATCCAAATTTTACACTAGAAATCAAGTGACACAAAACAAGGTCAAAAATGTCTATAGCACAATGTATGTTTATGAATGTTAAATGTTTATTACAAAAAAGTGTATTGCAAAAAATGTATATACATTTTTATAAATATTTAAATATTTACAGTAGTCAAACATTTGAGGTATGATTTTTTTGTAAGTAGTCTCTTATGCTCACCAAGGCTGCATTTATTTGGTCAAAAACACAATTAAAAACGGTCATATTATGAAACTATTACAATTTAAAATATTTATTTTCTATTTTGATATATTTTGAAATGTAATTTATTCCTGTGATATTAATGCTGCATTTCCAGAAGCCATTACTCCTGTCTTTAGCATCACATGGTTAGAAATCATATTAATATTTTGAGTTGTTGCTCATTATTATATTGAAAACTATTGCTGCTTAATATCTTTGTGGAAACCATGATGCAGTTTTTTTCTGATAAATAGGAAGTTAAAAAGAACAGCATTTATTTAAAATATAAATCCTCTGTATTATTATAAATGTCTTTACTGTCACTTCTGAGTACGTTAATGCATCCTTGCTGAATAAAAGTTTATTTATAATAATTTCTTAATAAATAATCATCCTAATGTCTTTTCACTTTAGTGTCTTAGACTGTGTATTTATCTGATGTCTGTGCAGTTTGGTGGCTCATACAATTTGGGGGGGGTTATATGGTTAGATTTTTTGCATTATTTTAATTACTACTGATCTATGATCAGAACAGATCTGTGTACCACCATTTGAGAACCACTGCTCAGAAACATTTATATAAAAGATGTAAAAGGTAGAAGAACACTCTTTCTACCTTGGGTTCCTGTGGGTCCTTGGATTCCAGGAGATCCGGGGTCACCAAAAGCTCCAGGAGATCCAACTGCACCAACAGGACCAAGTCTACCCACTGGCCCTCTGAGTCCTTTGGGACCTAGATAATTTTCAGAGGAATTGAAATTGGAGTTAAAAGGTTAAATAACTGACTTTCAGTTTCATATTTCTTACTTCTTTCTTATCTTCTGCAAAGGCAATAAAAAAACACTCACCTGGGAATCCTGGACTGCCTGGCAGGCCTGGCATTCCTTCCTGACCAACAAACCCATCAAGACCTGGTGGGCCCCGTTCACCCAATGGCATACTGTCGGTTATGTTACGCGGGACCACAGTACCTGGACGTCCCTTAGGACCGGGAAAACCTGAGAGGACAATAAGAAAAAACTGATGTTTCAAGAATGCTCATGATTTATTAATGTTATTTATTTATTAATTTTTTTAAAGATTTAAAATGCCTACTGACCCATTAATCCTTTGGGTCCATTCCTGCCATAATCTCCTGGTTCTCCAGGGAACCCTGGTGGTCCACGTACACCAGTAAAGCCAGGGTCACCACTTTGTCCTTGTAAATCCAGACAGCACATAAATGAATAAATTCCAATTAACAAAATATGGGAGCACAGTTAAAGAGACAGAAAAATATTAAAACAGTAGAAAAGATACCTTTAAAACCAGGACTGCCTTGAAATCCAGGTGCTCCAAAATCACCGGGGTCTCCACGTGGTCCTGGTATTCCTGGTCGCTCAGGAAGTCCGGCATCTCCCCTGTCTCCTTGGACTGTTCCAGGGCCTGGTGGACCAGGTAGGCCAGGAGGGCCTAAGGGACCTACATAAGATCCAGTTCAACTGATTTCAATGCATCACAAGAACTATGGGCAACTGCAAAAGGTTACAAGTTCATGCTCAAAGAGAAACAGATCTAAGAGGAAATATAATTGCTAGTCCTCTAGATCAAACATCTTTTTGTTTTAGATATATATCAAAACAAAGATGAGAACAGAGAGTACAGAAATGTCCTGTACCTTCTCGTCCATCTAATCCCGGAAGTCCAGGGTCTCCGGGAGGACCAGGGATATTAGAAGGACTAGGTGGGCCAGGGGGGCCAGGATTACCAGGCCAGCCTCTCAAACCAGAGGCACCTGAAAACCAAGATTTCATAATAATTAAATACAAACAAGCAAATTGAAAGAGAAACAAAGCTGGATTTAGAAGCAATGGCCCCATGATTGGTTTGTAAATATATATGCATTTAGAGGTTTTTTTAATATATATATTTTCCCCTTATTTTAAAGGTGCCATAGAATGCATTGATACAATATTTTAAATCGTTCTCTGATATCTACATAGAAGGTATGTGGCTTAGGTATGGGCAAACAATCTCCAGAAACGGTTTTACATGTTCATTTACAACCCTAGGATTTGTTTCGCAGTGCGGCTCAATGTTGAGCTCTGCTCTGATTGGCTTTTTCACAGTGCGGCTCATTTCAGTAGCTCACACAGCAGGAAGGAAACACAGGGAAAATATATATTTCAATACTTTCTCTCGCAGTTATATCGTTGGGTAATTATACTGTATATAAAATGCATTAAAATGCGGGGCATTGAAACTGCTTTCGAATGCACGATCGCTTTTTACTTTCACTTTCGAGATTTGCGATCGCACGTGCTGTGTAAACTACAACGACATATTTTACAAGATCAGATGCTTGTCAGTGGTGCTCAGGATCTGTAAATCATTCGCCATCATCCTCAGTCATCTCTCCTTACTCTGTTTATGTGGTAAGTGAAATCTTATGTACTGTAATGTAACGGGCTACTGCTAGCAAGTAGCTAACCATGTCCCTTTAGTGGCTCGCGTTATTTTATTAGAATGCGTGTTATTTACTTTCCATGCCTTTCTGAATACAGACACCGACCCATCCCTGTACTTCACATCCCCTGCACAGCCTGGAACATAACATTTATTTCCATGAACTGCCATTTTCGCTATTATCCTCATTTGTTTCTTCACAATACCTGCAGAACTTCTGATGGTTCGGCTGTGCATGTCCGGCTGGCCTAGAACATGGGTGGTATATGCAAATGTTGGGGGCGTACATATTAGTGATCCCAACTGTAACGTCACAGTCGGTGTTATGTTCTGATTCACCTATTTTTCAGTGGTCTTTTGAATGCACAAGATTTACATAAGAAGGAGGAAACAATGGTGTTTGAGGCTCACGGTATGTCATTTCCATGTACAAAACTGTTATTATTCAACTATGCCAAGGTAAATACAGTTTTCCATTCTATGGCACCTTTAAGAGTTTCAGATATAGCCAAAGGTCTGGTGAGGTTAATTGCGTGTTCAGTGGTCCATACACATGATGCTCCTCACCAGTGTCTCCTCTGGATCCTTTTTCTCCAGGGCGCCCAGGTGCTCCGGGCTTTGATGAGCCTCTCTCCCCCTTCAGGCCATTCACACCAGGAGCTCCAGTCCGACCACCTTCAGTCACACCTGAGGACATATGTTAAATAAATGAGCATTCACTAGTTTGTTCATGTTTAAAGTATAATGTAGAACCTTATAATCAGAGGTTCATCTAATAATGTACCTGGAACTCCAGACAAGCCCTTGGATCCCGGAAGACCATTGAGTCCATCTAAACCAGGTGATCCTGGAAAACCTGAAGTAAGATTTGAAACAGGCTATTTCAGAAATGGCAACATGCTGGGTTCTATTAGTGTGTAGAAAGATGAATGACTACAGCTGAAAAACATATGTTTTAGCAATATCTAATGGCAAAATGGTACAAGTTCTTGTTTAACCTTTCTCTCCTGGTGAACCTGGAGCTCCAGAACGGCCTAAATCTCCATCACGCCCCTTCTGTCCTGGATAACCAGGGAGACCCCTAATGCCTGGGAGGCCTGGTGAGCCTATAAACAAATACAACAATAAAAATAAAATTAAGGAAGCTGCTGATTTAAAAGCTGAAATAATTTAAACAGCATCAAGTGTGGATTCAAACTTCCATGTACTACCAAATCCAGGTGCTCCCGGCTCTCCTGGAAAACCTTTCTGGCCTTGAAATCCCAATATTCCTGGGAAACCAGGATCACCTGGTTCACCAGGAAGTCCTGGACCACCTAGTTATGAAAGGTAAAGGGCAAAAATCTATTTAAGAAATCAGACTGGAATTTACATTATTACGAATGCACGATCGCTTTTTACTTTCACTTTCGAGATTTGCGATCGCACGTGCTGTGTAAACTACAACGACATATTTTACAAGATCAGATGCTTGTCAGTGGTGCTCAGGATCTGTAAATCATTCGCCATCATCCTCAGTCATCTCTCCTTACTCTGTTTATGTGGTAAGTGAAATCTTATGTACTGTAATGTAACGGGCTACTGCTAGCAAGTAGCTAACCATGTCCCTTTAGTGGCTCGCGTTATTTTATTAGAATGCGTGTTATTTACTTTCCATGCCTTTCTGAATACAGACACCGACCCATCCCTGTACTTCACATCCCCTGCACAGCCTGGAACATAACATTTATTTCCATGAACTGCCATTTTCGCTATTATCCTCATTTGTTTCTTCACAATACCTGCAGAACTTCTGATGGTTCGGCTGTGCATGTCCGGCTGGCCTAGAACATGGGTGGTATATGCAAATGTTGGGGGCGTACATATTAGTGATCCTGACTGTAACGTCAAAGTCGGTGTTATGTTCTGATTCACCTATTTTTCAGTGGTCTTTTGAATGCACAAGATTTACATAAGAAGGAGGAAACAATGGTGTTTGAGGCTCACGGTATGTCATTTCCATGTACAAAACTGTTATTATTCAACTATGCCAAGGTAAATACAGTTTTCCATTCTATGGCACCTTTAAGAGTTTCAGATATAGCCAAAGGTCTGGTGAGGTTAATTGCGTGTTCAGTGGTCCATACACATGATGCTCCTCACCAGTGTCTCCTCTGGATCCTTTTTCTCCAGGGCGCCCAGGTGCTCCGGGCTTTGATGAGCCTCTCTCCCCCTTCAGGCCATTCACACCAGGAGCTCCAGTCCGACCACCTTCAGTCACACCTGAGGACATATGTTAAATAAATGAGCATTCACTAGTTTGTTCATGTTTAAAGTATAATGTAGAACCTTATAATCAGAGGTTCATCTAATAATGTACCTGGAACTCCAGACAAGCCCTTGGATCCCGGAAGACCATTGAGTCCATCTAAACCAGGTGATCCTGGAAAACCTGAAGTAAGATTTGAAACAGGCTATTTCAGAAATGGCAACATGCTGGGTTCTATTAGTGTGTAGAAAGATGAATGACTACAGCTGAAAAACATATGTTTTAGCAATATCTAATGGCAAAATGGTACAAGTTCTTGTTTAACCTTTCTCTCCTGGTGAACCTGGAGCTCCAGAACGGCCTAAATCTCCATCACGCCCCTTCTGTCCTGGATAACCAGGGAGACCCCTAATGCCTGGGAGGCCTGGTGAGCCTATAAACAAATACAACAATAAAAATAAAATTAAGGAAGCTGCTGATTTAAAAGCTGAAATAATTTAAACAGCATCAAGTGTGGATTCAAACTTCCATGTACTACCAAATCCAGGTGCTCCCGGCTCTCCTGGAAAACCTTTCTGGCCTTGAAATCCCAATATTCCTGGGAAACCAGGATCACCTGGTTCACCAGGAAGTCCTGGACCACCTAGTTATGAAAGGTAAAGGGCAAAAATCTATTTAAGAAATCAGACTGGAATTTACATTATTAAAATGAAATATAGTACAAAAAATAGAAGAGTTTATAAACCATATACATACTAAGAACCTGAAGAAAATTTCTTACTAACCTGGGAATCCAGGATTTCCAATCACACCCTTTGTTCCAGGGGGTCCAGAATATTCATATGAATCACCTTTCTCACCTTAAAGACAATGTTTACAGGCATCAGACTACTATTCAACTACTTGCATTTGCCATACGTATTGTAGGTCAGAAATAAGGTACATTATTATTATTATGCTTGGGATTGACAATCACAGAGATCTCACCTTTGCCACCAGATTGTCCTGGAGTTCCTGGGAACCCTTGAACACCAGGTACACCATCATCACCCTGCAATGGAGAACAACACGAAAAATAAGAGACAATGTATATTTCAATGCATAACATATTTTGACAAGTGCAAGTATGAGACCACGTTAGACCCGTTGCTGATAACAGTATTAGTACTGCTGCATCCATAGTAAAATGTTATACATACTTATACTATACTTGTGGCCTGAATACAGGATACTTACACTCAGGCCTGGTAAGCCAGGGAAGCCCATAACTCCAGGTGAACCTTTGGGACCAGGGAAGCCAAAGGAGCCAGGAATACCTGGGAGTCCAGGCTGGCCAGGAAAACCTTTTGCTTGGTCTGCAACACCAGGTAATCCAGGAAAGCCTTGACGTCCAGGTGACCCTGGAAAACCCTTATCACCTGTTAAAAAAACATTTTGTTTTACTGAGATTCTAATGACTGAATGATTGGTTCTTTTATCACAAGCTTAAATGAAAATGTCATTAATAACTCCACTGGATAACTCTACAGAACAGCTCAACATCACAAGTCCATGAACACCTTTATGCCACTAAACAGCATGGATTCATCATTAGAATCTAAGGAACTGAGGTCTAGTTGGATGGTCTGTCCACTTTTTGTACCTCTTGGTCCTGGGAAACCAGGCAGTCCACCACCTCCTGGTTCACCTTTTTGACCCTTTTCCAGCTGCTCTACTGGAAGCACTGGTGAGGGTCCTGGAAGACCAGGAGTACCACGTTCCCCTTTAAAACACAAACATATATCCATTAATTTAGTACATTAATTGTATTACTGTAGTGCATTTTAAAATATAATTACAATAAACTATTTTATATCTTTGTTCTTTCTGAAGTTCTGAATTATTTTTTGAGTGCCTTCTATGGTTTCACTTAACTAAAAAAATCCACAATCAAATGTCCTGCAAGTGCCATCAATATACCTTTGGTTCCTCTTGATCCAGTTCCTCCAGGTAAGCCATCCTGCCCATCAAAACCAGGTAAACCTTTAACACCTGGGCCACCTGGGACTCCAGGAGAACCAGGTAAACCTGGGAACCCCAACAATCCAAGAGACCCCTTCTCCCCTTGAACACAGATAACAAAATATCTACATTATTATAATTAAAAGTAAAATGTGCTCATTAGACTATTTTATGCTATCTGAAACAATCTCTGAGATGCTTGTTTGATGTAATAATGCACAGCATAACAAATTTCAATAGTGTGGTTTTAGAGATAGTAGAAGCATGTTAAAATGACTGCACAAGTGAATCTAGAATAGCTTCTATCAGCAATATTACTCAAAGTCAAATCAACTTAAATAGTAATCTCTTTCTGCAATATCATACCCTTTACTCCTGGTCTTCCAGGTATGCCGGGACGTGTCCCAATGCCAGGGGGTCCAGGAGGTCCCCTAAATCCCTGTGACCCTGGGATGCCAGGGAGTCCTGGTACACCCTTTATTCCACCAGGCCCTTGAGGCCCTGGATCTCCTCTCATACCCTTCAGCCCTGGGAAACCTGTGGAGGGAAAAAAATCATTAAAATATAATATAGGCATTAGCTCTGAAAGTGCCTAGAAATTATTTGGATTTCACTGAAATAAATTCCATTAAGATTTTTTTTTATGAGTAAATAAACTCACAATACTGTGCAGGTGAACACACTTACCCACTAAAGAAATACGTTAAAGACAGCATGCAGTGCTTTAAATAACAGGTAATTAAAGAAAAAACAAGTAAATTCTAATGAATTTAAATTACTAAAAGATGCAATAAATGTTGCATCTTTTGTTGCAAAAAAAAAAAAACATTTACTGATATTTGTTGTACTGGATTTCACAATTTGTGGAAATGTCAGTTTAATGTAAAGTCTAATTATAGACTGAATGTACAAGAAGCTGGAACATGACTAACTAAAGTTGACATGATTAACTAAAGATGCTGCTGTTTACCAGTAGGTGGGTTTATGGTTAAAGGCACACAAGCACATCAGGGTTAAAGCAAGTTCTGAGGCTAGATTGTTAGATTAGAGACTAGATTGCTAATTCATTGAACCTGAGGATTAGTACTTCAGCACACAAGTTTTGGGTCATCTTTTACATGTGATTGCACTATGTGCTTCTTGCTTCATGGTACACAAACACACAAAAAGATGGAGGAATACAGTTTAAACCACTCCGATGTTAAAAGACCATGTATGACATTTTTTTAATAGATGGTCAATCCAAGAAATTTCTAATTAACATTTTGCAGATCCAAATAAACAAATGAATTCTGCATTGTCACTATGAACAAACTGCTCTATTGGTTTGAAACAGATGCCTAAAAGGGAAAGTTCAACCAAAATGAATATTCTGTCATCATTTTGGGTGAAATATTAATTAGGAGCACTGGAAACACAAGGAAAGACAAGTGCATTAAGAGGAAGCTTTGCAAGAGTGTGAATTGTGTGTTAGAGGAACATTAACACTATATGGAGGGCATCAGGGAGGACAATATTTCTCACCTTGGCAGCCTAGTGAGGTGACCCAACACCAAAAATAGAAGAGGGTGACACCACAAATGGAAGGACGGGAGGGTGGAAATGATGGTGATGGAAAAAGAGAAGGAGGGGAGGATGACCATAGAGAAAAGAATAATGAAAACAGATATTTTTGTAAGGAAGATCAGTAAACACAGGTTGACGAAGACTGATGAGAAGAGAAAGAGCCAGTGAAACATTTTACCGCAACTCAAATCTACAGTAGCAAACAATACATGAAAATTTAAATCAAACCATAACTACCCAGGTTAAGATTTAAAAATGTAAATGTGAAAGGTCTTACTGAAAAAATTGCTTACTGTAGAGCTCAAGGCAGAGTTTACCCTAGCATATGTAGTATCTGAGCAGTCCTTGTTGAACAAATAATCATATTATTAGATAAAACACTAAAATTGATCTGATTTGGTTACCTGAAGGTCCATCAAATCCCTTAGCTCCAGGTGGCCCTCTGGGACCAGGAACACCGCCGGGAGGGATTTCTCCTGGTGGACCTATGGGACCTACAAGACCAGGAATTCCATCCACACCTCGTTCTCCCTTTATGCCAGGAAAGCCATTGCGTCCATCATTACCTAAGGAGGAATGCATTAGCTTGATATCTAGCATGACTTACAATGTCTAACAGGATTGGTGCTAATGATTGGAAGTATCTACGTGTAATAAGTATCTAATCAAACTTACCAGGCCTCCCTAGTAAACCAGGCACACCAGGTTGGCCCTTGTCTCCTGGCTCTCCTGGTCTCCCTGGAGAACCTAGACCTCCAGGAGTGGCCCCAAGCACCACACCAGGTTCTCCCTTAGCTCCTGGCAAACCTGGAAAACCATCTCTTCCTGGAGGCCCTGGTAAGCCAGCATTTGTTATTCCTGGTAAACCTGGATCTCCTCTGGGTCCAGGAAACCCTAAACATAAGATAGCCAATTTAAAAAGGTGCAGTCCCATTCATGAAATTGGTCCATTGTCTCTTCTCAATAGTGTAGAGATGTAAGAAGCTCTGTTCACACAGAAGTCAATTTCAAACCTAAAGCAGCAAAGGATTTTGTTGCTCAGTGAGGTGATATCATGTTACAATTTGAAAATGAGTGAAATTTGTAAGGGGAAATTTTTCACCCTCCTGCGAAAATCCCAATCACACAGATTCCTATTGGAATGACTGCAAAATTTCAACAGTAAATGTGACCGCACCTTAATACAATTTGATGCAGAATAATGCAATTGCTATTATACTTTTAAATATATGGCTAGCCCAAACAAGCTGACCAATTAAATGTAAAATTTGTGGTTAGATGGGGCACCCATTCACATTTGGGGCTGTAATCTTACCCTGAGGTCCTGGCTGACCTCCAGAGCCTGGTTCTCCTCTCTCACCCTTTGGCCCATCAAACCCTGGGCGCCCACTTGCTCCTGGGGAATCAGGCTGACCCTTTGGCCCTAATATATTTATATAAACACAAACATGCAAAAGAACACATTTTAGCATTTTAAATGTTAAATTACTCTTTATAGTTAAATTACTACAATAATCAACTTTAATATACTTTTAGAAATCAAATTACCTGGCAACCCAGGATTTCCAAAGTAACCTGGATCTCCAAGTTCACCAGGAATCCTACAGGGCAGGGGTGTTCCTGTTGACATCCATATCATTGTCAGTAACACATAAAAACGGTCAATGATGGCCCATTCCACACACATTCCCTACAACTAACCATGACAAACCAAGTATTAAAACATGGGTGTTTGTGTAAACTGTTAGTTAGCGATGTATCTGAACACCTAAGATCAGTGAATGTTGGCTGATAAGAAAATGGACAGGAGGGAATATACAGTTAGGTCCATATATATTTGGACACTGACACAATTTTCATAATTTCGGCTCTGTATGCCACCAGAACAGAATTAAAAATAAACAATCAAGATGAAATTGAAATGCAGACTTTAAGCTTTAATTCAAGGGGTTGAAAAAATATAACATAAAATGCTTAGGAATTACAATAATTTTTATACAGTCCCCCCATTTTCAGGGGCTCAAATGTAATTAGACAAATAAATATAATCATAAATAAAATGTTCATTTTTAACATTTGTTGAGAATCCTTTGCAGGCAATGACTGCCTTAAGTCTGGAACTTATATGGACATCTCCAGAGACTGGGTTTTCTCCTTTGTGATGCTTTGCCAGGCCTTTACGGCAGCTGACGTCAGTTGTTGTATGTTTGTGGGTCTTTCTGCCTTTAGCTTTGTCTTCAGCAAGTGAAATGTTTGCTTGAAAAAATGTATGTTTTGGGTCATCGTCCATTTGTACTAAGAAGTGCCGCCTGTAATAGTTTTCTATAATTCTTTATCTCTATATTATTAATTCTATACCTCTATGCTGTTATGTCTCTACTAAAGATGTGTTACAAGAAAGTGTTTGCAGAGATGTGCCAGTCATATGACAAGGGTAACTTATAAGACATGTACTTTTTTAACCCATGTCTAATGTACAGCCATACAATGATCATATAACTCAAAAGATGTATTGAAAGAAGAGTCACAAGGGTAACATATAGATAGTCATATGAGAAGGGGGTCTTTTCAGAATATAATGAAGAACTTGTTTACCACAGTTAAAAAACAACATCGTGATGTACAGAAAATAATTGAGGATGACCACTGTAAGAAAAAATAGACTCACAGAATGGTATATAACCAGAGCAGTGAGACCCAAGATTTCAGATGTATGCAGCTGAACATCTCGACTTTATTCTCTGCTAATAAAGTCTAATTTTGACACCTAGAACCCAATCTTTGAGAGACTTCTTTTAAAGATAGAAAAGATAGCTTGGGCCATGACATGCCCAATCAACTTTGCTCCATTTGACTGAATCTGGGCAGACAGCATATCCCTATACACTTCAGAATTAATCCGGCTGCTTCTGTCTTGTCATTACTAAACACCAGTAACCCAGTGCCACTGGAAGCCATGCATGCTCATGCCATCACACTGGTGTTTCACAGATGATGATCTGTGATTCTTTTGAGCTTTCCAAAGAATGCTTTTGCAGAAGTGGTCTGGGTTTTTTAGATGTTTTTTGGCAAAGTCTAATCTGGCCTTGTTTGCACCTTGTGGTGAACCCTCTGTATTTGCTCTTGTGAAGTCTTCTCTTGATTATAGACTTTGACAGCCTTCCTCCTGGAGAGTGTTCTTCTCTTGGCTGGATATTGTGAAAGGGTTTTTCTTTACCATGGAGAGGATTCTCCGATCATCCACCACTGTTGTCCTCCGTGGACGTCCAGGACTTTTTATGTAGCGGAGCTCACCAGTCCACACTTTTTTTTATCAGAATGTACCAAACTGTTGATTTGGTCACTCTGAATGTTCCTGCTATCTCTCTGATAGATTTGTTTTGTTTTTGAAGCCTAACAATAGTCTGTTTCACTGGTATGGAGAGTTCCTTTGAACGCATGATGTGGGTTCACAGCAACAGCTTTCAAATGCAAATGGCACACTTAGAATCAACTCCAGACCTTTTACCTGCTTAACTTATGTAGAAATAATTTAGGAATAGCCCACGCCTGTCCATGAAACAGCTTTTGAGTCACCTGTCCAATTACTTATGGTCCCTTGAAAAAGGGGGGAGGTACATTAAAGAGCTGTAATTCTTTAACCTTTCCTCCAATTGTGACGAGAATGCCATCAAATTAAAGCTCAGAGTGCGCACGTTAAGCCCATACTCATTATATAACTGCAACTTGAATATATTTTGGTCAGCAGCTAAAATAATAAAAATTGTGCCTGTGTCCAAATATATATGGCCCTAACTGTATTGTAACTCTGCAATTACACTGCAGTCCAGAATTATAATTTCACGAACTGTCCTAAAAATGATTCCAAAACACATAGAACCACATTTTAATGTGGAGGGCAGGGAGAACTCATATGCTGTCAATTTCCAATGTACTTCCAATGTACTGAAGCAGCTTTACAGAAAACACATACTTTATGAAGACAACAGAAATGTGTATAGTAATGCACATACAATGAAAATGCTTTTCAGAGGGTTTAAAAAAGAAACATGCAGCTTGTATTTTTATTGAAGAACATATTAATTAAAGTGGTTATATTAATTATTATATTAATACTTCTGTTGTTGGATTTGTCCATCCATGGTGTATGTTGCAAAAGTGTTTATTGGTTTTACATGGTAATAACATGACGTATTGGAAATAATGTTAGTAAATGACAGAGCTTTATGCATAATTTTATCCATCTAGGCTCATAATAACACATAACTGTGTATTTTAGTGTTGCAATACATTGCTGCATAGACTTCCATTGTAAGTGCATGTAGTAGAGGCAATCTTTGCTTGTGAAGGATAAGTCAAAATATCTTCCGTGATAATCGATGGCATGTCATGGGTGTTTGTGACCAAGTGTTGGGACTAATGTTGTGTCGCACTTAGAATCAACTCCAGACCTTTTACCTGCTTAACTTATGTAGAAATAATTTAGGAATAGCCCACGCCTGTCCATGAAACAGCTTTTGAGTCACCTGTCCAATTACTTATGGTCCCTTGAAAAAGGGGGGAGGTACATTAAAGAGCTGTAATTCTTTAACCTTTCCTCCAATTGTGACGAGAATGCCATCAAATTAAAGCTCAGAGTGCGCACGTTAAGCCCATACTCATTATATAACTGCAACTTGAATATATTTTGGTCAGCAGTTAAAATAATAAAAATTGTGCCTGTGTCCAAATATATATGGCCCTAACTGTATTGTAACTCTGCAATTACACTGCAGTCCAGAATTATAATTTCACGAACTGTCCTAAAAATGATTCCAAAACACATAGAACCACATTTTAATGTGGAGGGCAGGGAGAACTCATATGCTGTCAATTTCCAATGTACTTCCAATGTACTGAAGCAGCTTTACAGAAAACACATACTTTATGAAGACAACAGAAATGTGTATAGTAATGCACATACAATGAAAATGCTTTTCAGAGGGTTTAAAAAAGAAACATGCAGCTTGTATTTTTATTGAAGAACATATTAATTAAAGTGGTTATATTAATTATTATATTAATACTTCTGTTGTTGGATTTGTCCATCCATGGTGTATGTTGCAAAAGTGTTTATTGGTTTTACATGGTAATAACATGACGTATTGGAAATAATGTTAGTAAATGACAGAGCTTTATGCATAATTTTATCCATCTAGGCTCATAATAACACATAACTGTGTATTTTAGTGTTGCAATACATTGCTGCATAGACTTCCATTGTAAGTGCATGTAGTAGAGGCAATCTTTGCTTGTGAAGGATAAGTCAAAATATCTTCCGTGATAATCGATGGCATGTCATGGGTGTTTGTGACCAAGTGTTGGGACTAATGTTGTGTCGCTACAAAGGGCAAAACCAAAGCAAATTTGAGTAAAAAAGAAAATAACCCCATCCTTCCCCAGTAAAGTCAGTATAGAAAAGCTAATAACATGCAATATGGCAATATGGCAACTACCACTTTTCCAGAATGGCAAGAGACTAACTGGATTAGACATCTCAAGCTATAGGGAAGTCATAATGAAGGTAAGGTATGGTCGGGCTTTGTGGACACTCTACAGTTAAGCTGTCTGATACAGTCAGGCCATTGGAAAATGTTGATTTATATTTTACTGGCTGCAGCTCTGGGCTTCACATCTCACCTCCCTCTTCCAAAGAGGCATCATTAAGCCCCGCCTGCCCACAGCTGTCACCTAGTCAGACAACATGCAAGGGCAAGAGAGATTGCAAGAGAAGCTGTCAATCAATCGGTTTAGGGATCAGTTAATTCGGGCAGCATCAATAAGAAATCAAATGCATAAGCATGAAAATGATTGTACCTTTAGTAGAGAATTAAAAAGCTCATTCAAATATACCAGCACATTCGGTTAAAGCAGTGCAAATAAAGAAATCAAAAAGTGAACATATGCATGGCTGCGTCAATGCCATTCCATTACTAATAGAGAGAGAGATGGAGAGCATGTTGAGAAGTGAAAGGATTTGGTGATTCAGACATGAGTGTTAAGACTTGCTATGATTTAATTACACCTGCTCAATTTCTCTCTGAATGGAATGGCTTGCACAGAGGTCAAAAGTTCAGTTAGCACAGGCAAAATGTAAAGATTCATTTGCACACCCATTCACTCTGACACACGTACAAAGCATGACAAGCTGAATGCTTGTCAAGATGAGGTATAGCAACCTCTAAACTGAAGCACTTTCAACCAAGCTCATCTTATACTGTTTAATCGTATACCGTAAACTCACAAAACAAACTTAATATGCTAAGTGGGCCTCTTGAGGAGATTGAGAAGGCTTGTATTGACAAAATTTCACCTTGATTTGTGTACATACAATTAATTCACTGTATATGAATATATATGTTCTTTTAAAAAGTAGGCTAATCACATACATTACATGCCAGTATGGCAAGCCGTTATAACTTAAAATATTCCCAGCGTTACTCATCATATTTGCATTTTTACTAGTAACAATTCATTTAGAGAGCTCTATAATTAAATTCCTACTAGTAACAATGCCAATTAGAGAACTCTCGAATTCAGTTCTTACTAGTAAAAATGCAATTACAGAGCTCTCTAATTCAATTCTTACTAGTAAGAAATCCATTTACAGAGCTCTACAATTGCATTCTAACAAGTAAAAATCTTGAAACCAACACGGAAGTGACTAAAACTGCAATTCATCAACTGGCCGCTAGAGGCTGGCTCCAAAAGGGAGTCAGTCCCATAGACCTCCCATGTTAAAATGGCCAACTTTACAGCAGAAAAAATATGTTTACAGCTTGGTACAAAAAGTGGTTTTGGTCTATATAGGTAATTGTGACCTTCATGACAACTGTGAGGGGGTGAATATTTTTACAACTCATCCGTTTAAATTATATTAAGCCTTAAAGTTCTGCACAATTAAGGGCGTGACCACTTGAGTGACAGGTGGATTGCCGCTCTGCTCCAGTGAAACTCACTAGAGTGTGAAACTTAGAAAAATGGCTTTAAAGATTTGTATTTGTCCAGAAAAATTAATTATAGGCAGGACACTGGAAATATGGCAATTAGATGTTTTAATGAAACAATGCCAATTACTTGTGCCCTTCATGACAACTGTGAGGGGGTGAATATTTTTACAACTCATCCGTTTAAATTATATTAAGCCTTAAAGTTCTGCACAATTAAGGGCGTGACCACTTGAGTGACAGGTGGATTGCCGCTCTGCTCCAGTGAAACTCACTAGAGTGTGAAACTTAGAAAAATGGCTTTAAAGATTTGTATTTGTCCAGAAAAATTAATTATAGGCAGGACACTGGAAATATGGCAATTAGATGTTTTAATGAAAATTATTTCAAACTTGATTTTTACTGCTATTTTGAAGTTATTGTACTCTAAGTTATTGCTTCACTATATCAGATGTTATGAATATAAAAAAACAAATACTCATACAGGGATATTTTTTCCCTCATAACTAATTATAGGGGCATTCTAACTGCATTCCAAAAGGTTTATCTGCAGTAAATGCTTTTGGACTGTCAAGACGTGGTTGTGTTCTTTTTTTTTTTTTTTTTGGCAAAGTGAGTGACATGCACAGTGTCAACAATTATGATATTATCACAGTCCTAGCCCAAAATATTTTCTGTGCATGAATTTACCTTTAAAATGAACTTACAGTATATAGATTACCTAGGTTATATTTCTACTCTGTAAAGCATAATCATTTTATAATGATTTCAATCAATATAATAGGCTACTTAATAGATCATTAGAGCATCAGTGTTGCTATTCATCATTAAAAACTGCTTGAGTGAACAACTCAGAGGTGTAGTCTCCCACTTTGTTGTTTTTAAGATTTATGTTTGCCGTTTTTGCTTTTATTTCGATAGGACAGTATAAGTGAATTGGGGAAAGGGGTGTGGGATTGTAAAGGTCCACAAGCCCAGACTTGAACTCAGGACACCCGTAATGCAATGGCGTTATATATCAATGGATTGCCCACGAGCCTATCTGGACAGACAGTCACCCATGTTATGAATATGCATGAGGTGCAATTATCATAATGAGGTTGTGTTGAATAGAGAGCTCTACAATGCAATTCTTACTAGTAAAAATTGCTATTTTACACTGTAAAAAAAGTCCGTAAAAATAAAAATTTACAATGTGTTGTTTATAATTTCTTATTTGTTTGTTATTGGTGATTCCAGATTGCCATCATTCAAGAAGTTATAATTTCCTCCTCCATTGTGGCTGAGCTACACATTCTCTTGGTTTTATTTTAAACCCTCATCCGTCCCTCCCGAACCTATAACAAAAGTGTCCCTCGTGGGTCAAAATGACCCAAAGGCCAAAAATGGCACATTTTATTTTTGGTTCAGAAAGCTTATATTGGAACATTTTAATACTTTTTTTCTAATTTTTTGTGTACACTTTTGTTACTTTTTTTATTGCACCCATTTAAACTCCTCGAATCCACTCAAAAAATGTTTTGTGTATTCCCGGTGCAAGTGTGACAGAAGTAAAGAAATCTTGGACCGGTACGATCAACACACGATTTTTAGAATTTTTTTGAAAAAACTTTTTGGGTCAAAGTGACCCAAGGGACAGATGAGGGTTAATGACAGCCCTGTCTTTGTATACATTTTTTCCCATGTATTTGAAAATGTTTTGAATCTTGACTTTCACAATGAAGTTTATCTTTGTTACCACTATTTGGTGCAACACCAATATTGTACAAGTACCTGCTCATGTTTTCATTTTTCTGCCTGTTGCTCTTTAAAACTAAAAAGTGTTCCACAATACAAGCATTTTCACTGGTGCTTTACACATTGTTAAATTAACTGATGTCATAATATTTTTGTCTTCACCTGTTTAAGGCAAATAAAAGCTACTGAATGCACTTTTAAGAATGTTTTCATGAGGTAAAAATAAACCATGTTCAATTTGTATATATTGTGCTGAATTTATTTGCTACTAAAGATAGGCCTGTGCTATCATTTTTTAGAAACTTCTGCATAACGGATTGTCCGTTTGTGGTACAGAAGAAAATTTAAATTTACAGAATTTGCCATTTTAATGTTGAAGGAAATGTCCGTAAATTTAACAGAAAATGTCCTGGCAATTTTCTGCCAGTACATAATCCGTTTTTTTACAGAATTTTTTTTTACAGTGTAGAGCTCTACAATTACATTTTTACTAGTAAGAATGCTATTACACAGCTCTACAACTGCATTCTTACTAGTAAGTATTACAGTTAGAGAGCTCTCTAATACAATTCTTACTAGTAACAATTTAATTATAGAGCTCTTTAATTGAATTAAAGAGCTCTGCAATTACATTCTTACTAGTAAGAATTCAATTAGAGAGCTCTACAATTTAATTCATACTAGTAAGAATTACAATTAGAGAGCTCTTTAATGCAATTCTTACTACAACTGAATTTTCAATTGTAGAGCTCTCTAATTGTAATTCTTACTAGTAAAAATTCTGTTGTAGCGCTCTGTAATTAAAAATGAATGGAAGTCATTGGAGACATGACTAGTAAAAATTAATTTGTAGAGCTCTTTAATTGGAATTGTTACTAGTAAGAATTGAATTAGAGGGCTCTGTAATTGGAATTCTTACTAATAATTGAATTAGAAAGCTCTCTAATTATAATTGTTACTAGTAAGAATTGAATTAGAGGGCTCTGTAATTGGAATTCTTACTAATAATTGAATTAGAAAGCTCTCTAATTATAATTGTTACTAGTAAGAAATGAATTAGAGAGCTCTGTAATTGGCATTGTTACTAGTAAGAATTTAATTGTAGAGCTCTCTAATTGAATTGTTACAAGTAAAAATGCAATTACGACAAGTAACGCTGGGAGTAATTTAAAGGGGTCATATGATGCGATTTAAATTTTTCCTTTCTCTTTGGAGTGTTACAAGCTCTTGGTGCATAAAGAAGATCTGTAAAGTTGCAAAGACTAAAGTCTCAAATCCAAAGAGATATTCTTTATAAAAGTTAAGAGTCAACCACGCCTACCTAAAACGGCTCGTTCTAACACGCCCCCACATGTCTACGTCACGATGTGGGAAGATTTGCATAACGCCGCCCAAATGTTCACACAAAGAAAGAAGGCGTAACTTTTATTCTCGCTGTAGTATTGTTGTTGCCGCCGCCGCCATTTCGTGAAGGCACTGTGTGTTTTGTTGTGAAAGCGAAACTACTTTGTTTGGCCTTCCAAAAGAGGATGATATCCTCTTCGTCATGCCTAAAGCTGATCCGTGCTGGTCGCAGAGGTAATACATCAACTTCACTCTGTGGATCGCCGGATCAGCAGTGGAGTCCAGCCCGGCGTCGTCACATGTGGTTGCTCCTTCGTCGAATCCGCCGGCCGCGCCGTTCTCAAGCCCGCGCACCTCCGCTCACTCAAGCCCGCCTGCCGCCGCTCACTTTAGGCCGCCGGCCGCCACTCACTCTAGCCTGCCGCCCTCCGCTCACTTTAGGCCTCCTGCCTCTGCTCACTCTAGCCTGCCCTGTGTTTCATTGTGAAAGCGAAACTACTTTTTTGGTCTTCCAAAAGAGGACACGACTAGAAATCAGTGGTTAAGTTGTATTTACAACACTGTTCCAGATCAGTTCAGCCCAAATATTCAGATGTGTCCAGCGCATTTTATAGAGGACTGTTTTCTGATCCTGGTAGAGTAGACTACAATGCCGGCTGTTCTGACTCACAGACTGTAAGTATGTTTTTTATATTGAAAGAATTTGCCACTGACGATTCAGACGCGAGTTTTGAGCAGTGTAGAGTAGCACTTGTTGTTTGTCATTTCTCCGGTCACAAATGCAGACATCGTTTTATGTTTACGCTGCGTGATGCAACGCAACGTGTAAAAAGACAGTATAAGTCATTATAATCCGTAATTATGTCCCCACTGGATGCTACAAATGCCTCGTTTTTAATGGGTTTTAATGTTTTTGTCTCGTCACTCCGGCCGGACAGGGCATCACAATATGGTAAGGGGCGTAACATTTCCATCACACGCTTGAGGTATTCGGCCAATCATAATGCACTGGATAGCTGGCCAATCAGAGCATACCTCACTTTTCAGACTGATGAGCTTTGTAAAAATCGATGCGTTTCAGAAAGGCGGGGCATAGAGGAGAAACAATAATGTACAGTATGTGGAAAATAATGTGTTTTTTGAACCTTAAACCGCATAAACACATTTCATTACACCAAATACACAAAATATTATTTTTAGCAACATCATATGACCCCTAAAACGGCTTGCCATATGCCAGCTTATTAATCGGTAATAATAACATGTAGCAATATCATGTAATCTGCATAATTTGGGTTTTTTATATAATTCAATATTTTAGACTATGTATTTATTGTTAAAGTGTTACTGAATTGTTTCTTCTACTTACCTGGAGATCCTTTAGGTCCAGGTGTTCCAGGAAGACCATTGAATCCAGGATCACCTTGTGACCCTTTGAACCCAGCTACACCAGGATAGCCAATTCCAGGTTCACCCCTGTCACCGGGACGACCTTTGAACCCTGGAATACCAGGAAACCCTTTATCTCCAGACACCCCAGAACCAGGCTCCCCCTGTAGAGAAAGAACGTTAGAAATTTTGAGATCTCACTAGTTGAATGTCAGAATCAGAATTACTACAAGCAATAAGGACCACATGTCTTCTTTGGCAATAATTACAGAGCTGATTAAATGAAATGACTGAACAAAAAAAGAAAAGGAAAATCTACTCACAGGTAGACCTGGTTCTCCAGGGAAGCCAGGAGATCCATCCTTTCCAGAGTTTCCACTTGCTCCAAGTGGCCCAGGAAGACCCTGTTGACCCATATCACCTTTTTGTCCTCTGCCTTCTGGGAAGAAAGAATTACCTTTCTCTCCTTTACGTCCTTTAAAGCCTCTGTCACCTGCACGAGCCTAAAACAAAAAGCAAAGCAAGACCTATAATTTTAAACAATTTTGGAAGTTACCTGACGATCCCAATGTTTCTCAATGATTAATAAGATAATATGGTATTAAACGCATTGCACCTGACCCCTAAACAAACAACAAAACCTGTAACCTTGGCAGTGACCTTTTATGATTTATATTGCTCCACTCTCACCACCAAGTTGCTACCTCTCCATGTAACATCATTCAGCACCCCCCGAAAAACATCAAGGCATTAGCCCAATTGATCCAAGCTAATATTATAATAATTAATATCCTACATCAAGGCCCTGTGGACCACGGGATCCTGGGAAGCCTAGGTCACCAATTTCTCCCTTCACTCCATTGAGTCCTACAAAACCCGTGGGCCCTGGAGGCCCTTGAGGTCCCTGTGCACCAATCGTTCCTCCACCCAAACAGTTGCAGTCACCATCTTCTCCTGTAAGAGTCAAGCAGGGAAGAATGCCAAGTAAGTCATTCAACATAATTGTCTAAATGCTACCTAATACTTCTCATTTCAGTTCTACAACAAAGTGCCTCACCTTTAAACCCTTTAAAGCCTCTGTCTCCAGGAGGTCCTCTTGGACCAGGCTGACCTGGAAAACCAGGTTGTCCAGCGGAAAACAGGTTTGCTAGATAGAAAGGTAAAATAAGAAAAGTGGTTACCTGCAACTGCTACCCCAACGATCTACTTCTATTTGATTTGACCCACAAAAATTACTTTCTTGGTGTGATCTAAGGGTGCTTTCACACCTGGCCCGTTGTCTAGGAACCTGGCGCGTTTCCCCCCTTAGCTCGGTTCGTTTGGGCATATATGAACACGACAATTGCGCCCGGATCCACACCAAAACAATCGGTCCGAGATTGCCTGAACGAGGTGGTCTCGGCTCAATTGAAAATGAACTCTGGAGCGATTCGGTTGTAGTGAGAAAGCAATCCGATCTAACGGACCAACGAACCAGGCTATATCACAATGTATAATGGGTAATTACGTAAGTTCCGTGAAAAGCATTAGCTTTGTTGTTTTGCTAATACTTCAAAATGAACTTGTGAATGTCTGTGGGTGAGCACGTCTTCGCCATTCAAAATAAAAAAGCGCACTTTTTCATTTTATAATGCCGTTTTATTGCTCTTCTTCCTAGTAGGTGCATTTTAAAAATGTTTTCCCGATGAATCATGGACTCCTGCTCAAAATTATAAATTAATATAAGAACAGCTACAAAAAAAATAAAAAAATCCTACAGCCCGTGAAGCTATTGTCGTTCCATCCTGGCGGATGACAGCTGTGACAGCTAAGTGGAATCCCGGAAAATAAACCGTGGAACTTTGACCAATGAGACAACAGTTTACGCGCGCGTGGCTTGTATTAACAAATTTGGTCCGTTTAGAAACTTTGCCGTGTGAAAGCGAACCGCACCAAGAATAAAAAGCAACATTGTAATAATTTTAATCCCTGTTTCGGAACAAAGCAATCGATCTACAGGTGTGAAAGCACCCTAATTTGTCAAATTCTTAAGTTTTGTGAAATTAAGATTGCCATCATCATCTGCAAAGGCTTACATGTACTGCCCGGTGGTCCAGGGAGACCTGGAGGTCCAGGAAAACCCTGACTTCCAGGAAGACCTTCAGGACCATAAGAATTCCGACCTGGGTTTCCCCTCTGTCCTTTGGGTCCACGGCCACCGGGGAACCCAGAGACGCCTGGACGACCTAAATAGAAAACCAAAACTCGTAGCTATCATCATATCAACACAATAGATTCTAGACACTAGGATGTTGTGGATGGTTGCCAAGGCATTTCAATGCCATTGCTAAGGAGTTTTGAGTGGTTGTTCACATGCTGCTATGTGGTTGTTTCAATGAATCAAAAATATACAGTGTGACCAGTGTAGTCCAACCAATTCCTGAACCAAAAACCATTAAAAAGTCTGTATAAACACCTTGTGAAAATTTTTTAAACTTATTATTGAGTTTGTCATTATTTGACAATGTAACTGCATTTCTTTTTCCTAAATATTTCTTTCTTAAAAATACTAAAAGGATTATTACATTTATTTCGATTCACATCCCTATTGTTTACACAGGTTTTCTGATAACCTGGTCTTTAGATGTTGTATATTCTGTAGCTTTGCTTGGTCATGTTTGCCGTTGGCAACAGTATCCTGACACCCATGTTACGTGTTTTGTCCTGGTGCCTATTTCTTTGGGGTTATCTCTTGGTTGTGAGCTCTCCTGTTCCTTTTGTGTCTGGGCCCTGACAATTCTGTCTAGTTCGGTGTAGTTCTGATGTCATCACCCAGATGCTCCATGTTGTGTCTTTCATTGTGGGGATGTGGCTTGGGTTGCTAATTCCCTTTCCATGTGCTCTTTGGTTAGTTTGGTTATGTTTGTTTCTATGTGCCATGTGCTCTCCAGTCTTGATCAGGCCCTCGTTACTTTGTCAACAACCATGGTAGGACAAAAAAAGTCCTCAACAAGCTGCATGACCTGAGCCATAAAGCCTTAAAATGCAAAAGTATGTCACTAGTACCTGAGACAAAAGCAGGCTGCCCCGGAGGACCAGGCTGACCAGGAACCCCTGGAAAACCGGTAGCTCCAGTTATCCCCGGATAACCAGGAAAGCCAGGATCACCTGGAGGACCTAGGTACAAGTAAATTGAATAATCATTGAAGACTGTACATCAGCATACATGTGAGTATGAACATGAGAGATTAGAAAAAGGAATTACCATATGTAAGATCACAAAATTGTATGAAAGGGAATAATGGTTTATTAAGATAAATGCAACCTCTATGACTACAATACAGGTGATTCCTGATACCTTTAATTCCACCCACTGGATCCACAATCGGTCCAGGTGGACCTGGGTTTCCTCTTTCACCCTAAAAATATATTTACAATATGATACTGTGTAACATTTTTCTGTTTATGAAATATATATTTGTGTTTTTCTTGTTCCCTGTTCTTACCTTTGGGCTGGTAAAACCTTGTTGTCCTGGAAAACCAGGAGTCCCAGGGAAGCCCTACAGAGGAGAGAGAAGATGGTTGGTATCTAATGAAGATATAAGAGGAAAACAGTTTAGAGTAAAGCGTTTCATATCTACCTTAATCCCAGGAATCCCAGGAGGACCGTTCAGACCAGGTGGACCCTGCCATGTTGAACAATACATAAAAGGAAGTTCAGGTTAATTTGAAACAAACAAAATATTACCCTGTGGTGAATCACAAAATGTAGCAGTAACATTACCTACCCTTGAGCCTGGCAAGCCCAGGATTCCCTTTTCTCCAGTCTCACCTCTGTACCCAAATAGGCCCTATATATGCACAACAATATGTGTGTCAGTTTCAAACAGCAACATATCAAACATGAATTGGGAGAACAAGCTCTCTTTGATTACTCACTGGTTGTCCTGGTCTCCCTGGAAAACCTGGAACACCGTCATAGCCTTTATCACCCTAAAGAAGAGAGAGAGAGAAAGAGAAAGAGAAAGAAGAAAGAAGACTGAGAATTCATGTCACTTTGTGCTTTTTAAAAACAATTGACTGGGCTGGGGATTAAATAGCTTTTTTTACACCTGAAAATCAACTGAGTTTATTTTTAAACCATTTCTCTCCAGATTTTAGTATTTTAGTGTAAAAATGGCATAAAAATTGTAACCAATATGAGAACAATATGTACTGTGAATGCAGAAAATTTAGCAACAGAAGACTACCTGTGAAAGAAGCTTCAATGATACTGATATTTCTATGGTCAAGAAATATTACACAATATTTAATACATTATGCAGCAATTTGTTGTTGTTCACATTAATCTATGCTTGAAATACACAAATTTCAATTCAGTTGAATGTCCTTTGTTGTGATTTGGGCTCCAAATGAAACAAACAAGAATCGTAAATTTGAACACCTACATAATATAAACTACAGCTACTAAAGTTTAAGGTCAGTAAGAGTTTTTTATTGTTTTTGAAAGAAGTCTCTTATACTTACCAAGACTGCATTGATTTGATCAAAAATGCTATAAAAACAGTACTGTGACATACCAAATAACTGTTTTCTATTTTGATTTGGTGCTTAAGAAACATGTCGCATTGTTATGAATGTAGAAATCAGTTGTGCTGTTTAATATACTGCTTTGTGGAAACTGATACATTTTTTCAGGATAGTCTGATGAATAGAATGTTCAAAAGAACAGAAATGTTTTGAAATAGAAATCTTTTGTAACATTATAAAAGTCACTGTTGTCACTTTAGATCAAATTAATTCATCCTTGATGAATAAAAGTATTTGTTAAAAAATAAATCTTATAATAGTGTAAATCATTTTCAATTCCAGAAAAAAAAACCTAATAATTTACTCACCCCCCCATGTAGAGGTCTGCTACCCGACCCGAGCCCGATGGGTCCCGAAATACTTTTGGGTTTCGGGTCGGGTTAATGTTTAATGAATAGCTTCGGGTTGGGCTCGGGTTTATAGCTAAACTAAAACTATATGCAGGAGGCTACGCTGCTTTCATAGACGCACGCACACACATTAGTGCACACGACAATGACAACACAGCACGGAAACTTTTATCAGTAAAATAGCTTCGACAGGCTACTGACTCGCAACATTATATTTCTCTGCAATGAGGGGGTAAAATCACTGTTTTTGAAGTAACTAAGCCTCATTGATTGTAGAGAGGCACGAAGACGCAGGTTCACACACGCAACTTTCATCCCTCTCTCTCTCTCTCGCTAATTCAAATAAATTATATAATGAATTAATTCAAATAAATGTGATCTTACCGCACTGCATCTCTGTGTCTGTGTGTCTGCGGGTTAATGTTTAATGAATAGCTTCGGGTTGGGCTCGGGTTTATAGCTAAACTAAAACTATATGCAGGAGGCTACGCTGCTTTCATAGACGCACGCACACACATTAGTGCACACGACAATGACAACACAGCACGGAAACTTTTATCAGTAAAATAGCTTCGACAGGCTACTGACTCGCAACATTATATTTCTCTGCAATGAGGGGGTAAAATCACTGTTTTTGAAGTAACTAAGCCTCATTGATTGTAGAGAGGCACGAAGACGCAGGTTCACACACGCAACTTTCATCCCTCTCTCTCTCTCTCGCTAATTCAAATAAATTATATAATGAATTAATTCAAATAAATGTGATCTTACCGCACTGCATCTCTGTGTCTGATTTAAAGCTGACGAAATGACCATAATTTGCACGATGGAAGAATTATCGTCTTGTCGTAGCCTATACAACCATTCAAAAACTCGGCAGAATTTATGTGACCTCTGCACTGATGTTCATAAACTTTCATAACTGGTAAATGCTTTTTCTTTTGCCTTGTGAACTGGCCGAGCCTTAATGATTCTGTTTCTTTAAATGTATTTGTTTACTGACCGTTGCATGAAATCGTAAAATACAGCATTTTTAATTGGCTATTCTTTGTGGGAAAAAAAAAGATTTCGGGTTCGGGCTCTAAATTTAACTGTGCCACTCGGGTCGGGTCGGGCCGGGTGAGACGATCTCGGGTATGGGTCGGGTTCGGGCTTCAGTTTAAAGCCCGTGCAGACCTCTACCCCCATGCCATCCAAGATGTTCATGTCTTTCTTTCTTCAGATGAAAAGAAATTAAGTTTTTGAGGAATTTTCCAGGATTTTTCTCCATACAGTGGACTTCAATGGCGGCCAATGGCTTGAAGGTCCAAATTGCAGTTTCAATGCAGCTTCAAAGGGCCCTACGCGATCCCAGCTAAGGAATAAGGATCTTTTCTAGCGAAACGATTGGCCATTTTCTAAAAAAAAATATATACATTTCTATACTTTTTAATCACAAATGCTCGTCTTGCACTAGCTCGACCTCACACATTACATAATCACATTGGAAAGGTCACTTATGATGTAGCTGGAAGCACAGACCCAGTGTTTACAAAGCGAACGTGCAAAGAAAGTCAAAAGCCCTTTACAAAAAAAGGTAAAACAACGATGTCGTATGATTTTGAAATTGAAGATAATGAGATGGAGTTTTTCGCCCTAACCTACCTTTTTGAACTGAAGTACACAGACAAAGAATTAACCACGCGTGACCTTTCCAACGTGACTATGTAATGTGTGAGGTTGAGCTAGTGCAAGACGAGAATTTGTGGTTAAAAATTATAGGTAACACTTTATTTTGATAGTCCACTTTAGACATTCTATTAACAGCAAGTAACTTTGCAACTACATGTCAACTAGCAGTTAGTAGAGTATTAGTAGACTGTCTGCTTAATATCTTCTAACACTTTCTTTGTCAACTTATTCTACCTACCCTAAAAGTCTACTCTGAGAGTTAGTAGACATGTAGTTGCAAATGAATGAGAATTAGTTGACATGTAGTTACAAAGTTACTTATAGTTAATAGAATGTCTAAAGTGGACTATCGAAATAAAGTGTAACCAAATTATATAATTTGTAAAAAAAATGTCTTTAGAAAATGACTGATCGTTTCTCTAGATAAGACCCTTATTGCTCGGTTGGGATCGTGTAGAGCCCTTTGAAGCTGCATTGAAACGGCAATTTGTACCTTCAAGCCATTAGCCGCCATTGAAGTCCACTTTCACTTAGTCACTTTCTTTTATATGGAGAAAAATCCTGGAGTGTTTTCCTCAAAAACTTGATTTCTTTGCGACTGAAGAAAGAAAGACATGGATCTTGGATGATATGGGGATGAGTAAATTATCAGGAAATTTTTATAAGGAACTAATCCTTTAAATAGTATAATGAAAAGTATACCGTTTCATTAAGCTAATTTAACACTTGAACCACACTTTAAATGAATTCCATTAGAACAAGATATTATCTAACATTATCCACATTAGAGAGTGATATTTATATATTTGTAAGTGTGCCTGAAGTGTCCTCTTTAGGGCCGCTGTATATATGCACACATAATTTAAGCATTTCAGATCACCACCAAATATGAAGACTTTATGGACACCACCCTCAATATTCACCACAGGGTGAAGTATGGCATGTATACATCAAGCACAAAGTGGACGTCACCCTCCTGGATAGCAGGTACAAAGAAACTGTAGAAAAGATTTTGAGGAGGACGGTATCGATTGACTTCATCCTAGGTCTAGATCCTCACAGCTGCGTTTTCCTCACAAACCTTAGTTCCTTTGTCTCCTTTCGGAAAGCCAACAAGCTCCACCACTCCACTGACCAGTGGGCAGCCTGGGTCACCGGGCGAGCCCACATCTCCCTGGATACGGTAACCAAGGAAGAGAGATTTTTTTTTTATATGGGACAAGATGACGGTTGATGGGGAGGCTGTTTGGAGACGGCAGCGGCGGAGCATGTTGAAGAGGTGGCATGTGATGAGAAATTTTTGGGGTTTTGAAGAAGGACGTTAAGAGGACTGTGACCACTGCCAGAGCAGCGGGGAGATCAGGGTGTGGAGGAGATGAATGGACACAGGCAGAATAAAGGAGATTTGGCAATGAACCATATATTTTACACAATAGATGTGTCTGTATCTCTCCCCATTCAATCATTATGCAACTAACCACCCTCCCTTTATTTACTGTCAATGCCTCTATTATGTGTTTTCAGAAAATATTCCCATAATCAAGGTATTTACAAATGTCAGTCCCAATTGATAAATGATCAGAACGTTCAAGACCATTTTCCCTGGAGCGATGTTGTGGTTCAATGCCCTCTAATGCTCCTCTCTCCTCCACCATCCATACCCTCTCACCCTGACAGTGCCCTTCCCTGGGTTGGCATCACCGCTCCCCTGTGTGTTACCTTCTCTCCTTTGTTGATAGTGCTTATTGCTGGTGCGTTAAACTGAACGGCCGGACTGCCCCTGAGTCCTGGTGAACCAACATCCCCCTGAGATCCACAACACAGACATTTGACACATTAGAGCCCAGGATTTTATCAGAGAGAGAAAGAGAGAGAAAACGTGAGAGAGTGTCTTGGTCAGGTTAAGAAAAAGATAATGGAAAAAGGGAAAGAGCAAGTGTAAGAAGAGAGAGAGAGAGAAACAGTAAAACTGGAAATCTTAAGATTAAAGAAGAGGGACAGATGTGAAAGCAAAGAGTAGTGAAAGAGTGTGAGAACAAGAGGCAGAAGAAACACTGCAGGAATCAGATTCTTGATCAGGATTTTTGTCTTATTTTCCAGTAAAAATGTCCCAAAATTCTTAAAACAATATATTTTCCTTGATGCCGCCTGATGGATGTCAAAACTAGATGTAGGGGGGGTCAGATAGAAAGACGGCTAGCCTACGCGTAATATGGAGATTTACTTGTAAATATTAATACACATAATATGGAGATTTACTTGTAAATATTAATATGCATTTCTATAGCCCTGGCTGATTTTAAAATATAATTTTGGCTGCCCCTGAAATGGGTCGTATTGACATTACCTGAGCGGTTGAAGAATACGCTACAGCGCTCATTCAAAGACGTGCATTTATTGCTTGGATGGAGCAAGAACACCTAAAATGCATGTGTAGATTCAGTTGAGTGATAAAGTTTACCCTCTTCAAATTAATGCTGTTGAACTGAATTTACTGAATTTATCATTTGCTAAAATAACCATTAACAGCAATACAGCGGCTCTGTCAGATGCGCGTGAAAGCTGCATGTGTTACTATAATAAACACTGCGTGTTTTCTTTCAGAATCATCATTGGCTGGTAGAAATACAAAAATAGGTTACATAACAGGTTTTACTAAAAATTAAGATAAGGTAAAGGTGTGAATAATTACATTTTAGACACATTGTCAGTAATTTCAATAATGAAAATAAAGCCCTAGGAGAACTGTTGTGCGTCTTTGATCAACACACAGCGGTGTTTCATTAATGAATTCACGTTTTTAAACGAATTGAGTGAATCAATGATTCAGTGAACCATTCATAAAGGCAGACACTTGCTTCGTTTCTGAATGAATCAGCTGTTTAAACGAATCGATTGAATGAATGATTGAATGACTCACTGACTTAAAGGGTTAGTTCACCCAAAAAGAAAATTAGGCTGTGTTTTACTCACCCCCGAGGCATCCTAGGTGTATATGACTTTCTTCTTTCAGACGAATCCAGTCGGAGTTATATTAAAAACTGTCCTGGCTATTCCAAGCTCTATCATTGCAGTCAGAGGGTGTTGCAGTGCTTCAGTCCAAAAGAAGTGAAATAAAAAGCGCCCATCCATAAAAAAAGTGTCTCGCATGGCTCCGGGGGGTGAACAAAGGCCTCCTATAGCAAATCGATGCGTTTTTGTGAGAAAAATATCTGTATTCAATACGTAATAATCACTTGAATGTAGCTTGCGCCAACAGTTGTACACAGAAGCAGCTCCGGGAGCATGACGTATGAGGTCAGCGTTGCGCATGCGCCGGTGAGTCTGGTGAAAACCAACGTTTGTTAACAGGAGCAAAGTAAGCAAAGTTTCCTTACTTTAGCAAAGGAAAACCAGTCTCCTCTTGGCTTATATCGAAATCCTCCGACATTCTTCTTTACAAATCCTCGTTTTGTACTTCTAATTAGTGACCATTGTTTTGTTTTGATCTCTCCGCTCCGCTTCCGCGTGCATCACTTCTGAGCGGCGCGTGCACAAAGCCGACCTCATACGTCATCCGCCCGGAACTGCTTCCGTGTACAACTGATGGTGCAAGCTAGATTAAAGTGATTATTACGTTTTGAATATGGATATTTATGCAGAATGAAAGGACAGCAGTACAGCCTAGCGCATTTCACACAGGCTGCTAGATTCACTTTCGCCAGAAAGTCGTATGCCCAAGGTTAAAAATAAATTACGTTTATAGTGAATGCCCCTATAAATGGTCTTATTTTTACGATTTAGTTTTAATCCAAATGATGCGTGTGCTAAGTGAGTGAACATCAAAGATCACACAACAGAAGTGCGCGCTCTCTCTCTCTCTCTCCCTACCGTTAAGTAACTTGTGCATTGTTTTACTTACTTGTTTTTGACGTATCCGACCGAACTACAAACTTTCCAGTAATGTCTGTGAGAAAGGTATATTCCACTATACAAGCTCGCGCATTTGCGCCGCTGCGTGCTCAATCCACTCAGCGTGTTTTGTTTATCAGCTCGCGCACATCAGCTATACAGATGTTAATACTGAAAGTTTAACATTATATGCATTGCATACATATACTTTGTAGTAGACATCCTTAATCTCTTATAACTCCATTCTGCTGTCTGTTGTTCTGTTGTCTGTGTTTCTTTGTCTGAATATGGCACTGATCACATGCTGTGTGGTATCGGTGTTTGGTATCGGGGCATTTTAACGAGTACGAGTATGAGTACAGAAGCTCAGTATCGGGCCCGATACCGATACCAGTATCGGTATATCCCTAATTTTTAATATAACTCAGACTGGATTCGTCTGAAAGAAGAAAGTCATATACACCTAGGATGCCTCGAGGGTGAGTAAAACACAGCCTAATTTTCATTTTTGGGTGAACTAACCCTTTAATACAGGTATTTGCCACCACCTACTGGCACTTTTAGTTGTATATAGAGTAGGCTATCGTTTTATTAAATTTTTCTATAATTTAATACTTCACTATTTATTTGTATTTTTGTATGTTGAATTTAAATATTTCTATCTAAAGCTACTTATATTTCAGCTACTTTTCTGTAATGTCTATTCAGCGTTTTTTTTCTAAATGAACCCAATGATAACTATTATCTATAATAATAACTTTACATTTAATCGGCACATGATGTGCATGTTAATTCATTAATATCATCAATTTGAGATTCATTTGATTAATTGGTACATTAAGTAATTAATTAGATTTTTTTTTAAATAATCACTTAACAGCCCTATTTAAAGGGCCCCCACCAGTGCTCTTCGCACCCTGCTCTCAACCCATTAGCACGTTTAGTTTTCTGTAAGAAAAATCTTCATTTAGCTGCATGTTTTCTAGTAGATATAGAAACACCCCTTTTCTTTGCTAGATGAACATAGTTTTCTGTATTTTCCCATGTTGCAGTTTTTTTTATTTATTATTATTGCATTGTTTGAAAAAAAAAAGGCTTCAGGTATGTCACAGCAATGAATCATAATTTGCTATTTGCTGGTCAGCAGTCAAGTTTTAAAAGTTCATTCCAGAAATTATTTTAAGTTGAAAAAAAATTTGTAGTGCAAAATGAGTCGTCAGTATTCTTTGGTCATTTTTCTCCAAAAGAGAAAGACTGTAAATACATAAAGTATATCTGATTAACTTTACTGTCAATTTTTAGAGTACACTAGTGTATACAGTAGATGGTACCAAAGCTAACACACAAGGACTAAAAGCCACAAAACTCTAAATTTTATTTGATAGGGGCTTTACTTACTTTTTTTATTTACATTTTTACTGGAAAACAAGATAAACAAAGAAAGTTATTTTTACAGAGAATAAACAGGAAAGAAGTGATCGAGAACGAAAGGTGAAAAGAAAAGTGGGAGCAATAGGGCTAAGGGCTACTTTTGTAATATTTACTGCTACAAATGCATGTGTAGTATATGGCTGCCACTGCTTTATTTTGAATTTACTTCATAGATTTAACTGGATAGTTCAATAAATTTAATATAGAACTAGCTGGTCCTTGTTTTCTCTTGAGTTCAGTGGGTTAAGTATCCCAACCAAAGGAAACAAAGGCACACAGAAGATTGGAGCAGGCGATTCCAGCACCAGCACAAACCACTCAAAAACAGTAAACTGAATAGCAGCTCAGAGACTTCACGCTCAGTATGAGTGGCATTACAAGTTGTAGGTACTGTTCTGTAAACCTATGAAATCTGTGAACTGCCATCCAAAAGCAGAGGAAAATCCATTCCAGATTTTGTAGTGTTACCATGCTTATTAGTAAGATACCATAGGGATACATTCCTTTACAGGAAAAGGCTTTTATTATGTGTAGTGTGTGTTGAGATGAGTGGAAACATACTGCAGTTGGGTTAAAACAGAAATGGAACAAGATACAGTAGGCATGCTGGGAGTACAGAGCTATTTTGGAGAAAAGGGAAGACAAGAGGAAAAACTAGAATGAGACGATATAGGGTAAGATGATAAGAAAGAAAGAGTGATGTAGTGTTATTGTGCAAGACAAAAGCAGTATAATCTTTTAATATCCAGTCCTTAGCTAGCTTGTTATTAATCAGACCCCTAGCAGACTAAAATACTATTCGAACTGAATGTTACACTATAAACATTCTCTGAGTGTGCCAGCCTCTTTAAAGAGAGTGGAGTCTTTTTTTGTACAGATATATGAAAAAACATTCAATACTTGAATATATAAATTGTAGGACCCCATGAAATCAAAATGAGAGTTTTGGGGCTTTTAGTCCATGTCTGTTAGTCACATTTAGCACAAATAAGCATTTGGATTTACAGTATTCCTCTTCCAGGAAAGAAAGCAAAGATATTGGTAATCTGGCACTACACAGACGTTTGTACAATCAAATGCTCTTTGGAATGAGAATGTCTCTCTCCTGCAACCAACCAGCAAGTACAAAATTGTTATTGGTTGTGACATAATTAAAGTGAAATTACTGTTTGAAATACAAAGGGACAAGCCATGATATGCCCTGCCAAGACGTTCTGTTTCAATAGGAAATATGTCACCATAAGACAGAAAACTTTGATCATCAAGCAATTTCGTGGGGTCTTCAATGTCAGAGACACTCAGAGAAGTGTTTGTTTTCTGTGTTAGGCCAATTACAATGGCTTCAACCACCAACAAACACATGCAATACACCTTCAGTAGAGAGAAAAAAATACTCTCATTAAGACAATCAAACAAACAAGAACAAACAGCCAGGACTCAGCTAGAGATCTATATCTAAAATGCATCTTAAAGGGATAGTTCACCCAAAAATGAAAATGCTGTTATTAATTACTCACTCTCATGTCGTTTCAAATCTGTAAGACATTTGTTTATAACACAAATTAAGATATTTTTGATGCATTCCGAGAGCTCTCTGACCCTCCCATAGACAGCAAGGATCCTACCACGATCAAGGCTCAGAAACGAAGCAAAGAGATCGTTAAAATAATCCACATGACATTAGTGGTTCAACTGTAATTTTATGAAGCTATGAGAATACTTTTTGTGCACAAAAAACAAAACAAAAATAACAATTTTATACAACAATTCGTTGGAGAGTATCACATATGTGAATAACGTATGCAGCGTATGTATGCGGATACGTTGTTAACGTTCAGATCAAAGCGCAAACAACGTAAATAGTGTATCCGCGTACAGTACTGCTGACACAGAACAACATACGTGGTTTATGTATGTGATACTCTCCAAAATGGCACTATAGGGCAGGGGTGCCCAACCCTGGTCCTGGAGAGCTACCTTCCTGCAGAGTTCAGTTCCAACCCTGACAAACACACCTGTCTGTAATTATCAAGTGCTCCTTCAGACCCTAATTAGTTGGTTCAGGTGTGTTTGATCAGGGTTGGAGCTAAACTCTGCATGCAGGAAGGTAGATCTCCAGGACCAGGGTTGGGCACCCCTGCTATAGGGTGATGCGGAGGAGACGAATTGTTGAATAAAGTCATTATTTTTGTTTTCTTTACGAACCAAAAATATTCTCGTAGCTTCGTAAAATTAAGGTTGAACCACTGATGTCACATGGATTATTTTAACGATCTCCTTGCTACATTTCTGGTCCTTGATCGTGGTAATTCCATTGCTGTCTATGGGAGGGTCAGAGAGCTCTCGTTTGATCATCAAGCAATTTCGTGGGGTCTTCAATGTCAGAGACACTCAGAGAAGTGTTTGTTTTCTGTGTTAGGCCAATTACAATGGCTTCAACCACCAACAAACACATGCAATACACCTTCAGTAGAGAGAAAAAAATACTCTCATTAAGACAATCAAACAAACAAGAACAAACAGCCAGGACTCAGCTAGAGATCTATATCTAAAATGCATCTTAAAGGGATAGTTCACCCAAAAATGAAAATGCTGTTATTAATTACTCACTCTCATGTCGTTTCAAATCTGTAAGACATTTGTTTATAACACAAATTAAGATATTTTTGATGCATTCCGAGAGCTCTCTGACCCTCCCATAGACAGCAAGGATCCTACCACGATCAAGGCTCAGAAACGAAGCAAAGAGATCGTTAAAATAATCCACATGACATTAGTGGTTCAACTGTAATTTTATGAAGCTATGAGAATACTTTTTGTGCACAAAAAACAAAACAAAAATAACAATTTTATACAACAATTCGTTGGAGAGTATCACATATGTGAATAACGTATGCAGCGTATGTATGCGGATACGTTGTTAACGTTCAGATCAAAGCGCAAACAACGTAAATAGTGTATCCGCGTACAGTACTGCTGACACAGAACAACATACGTGGTTTATGTATGTGATACTCTCCAAAATGGCACTATAGGGCAGGGGTGCCCAACCCTGGTCCTGGAGAGCTACCTTCCTGCAGAGTTCAGTTCCAACCCTGACAAACACACCTGTCTGTAATTATCAAGTGCTCCTTCAGACCCTAATTAGTTGGTTCAGGTGTGTTTGATCAGGGTTGGAGCTAAACTCTGCATGCAGGAAGGTAGATCTCCAGGACCAGGGTTGGGCACCCCTGCTATAGGGTGATGCGGAGGAGACGAATTGTTGAATAAAGTCATTATTTTTGTTTTCTTTACGAACCAAAAATATTCTCGTAGCTTCGTAAAATTAAGGTTGAACCACTGATGTCACATGGATTATTTTAACGATCTCCTTGCTACATTTCTGGTCCTTGATCGTGGTAATTCCATTGCTGTCTATGGGAGGGTCAGAGAGCTCTCGAAATACATCAAAAATATCTTAATTTCAATCTTGTTCCGAAGATGAACGAAGGTCTTACGGGTTTGGAACGGCATGAGGGTGAGTAATTAATGACAGAATTTTCATTTTTGGGTGAACTATCCCTTTAAGTGTTTCTGGAACAAATATGCGGACAGTATTGGATGAAATTAGGTAATTATCTGAACCTAATGACACTAATGGTGAAAACTAAAAGCAGTTGCTTAGTTGTTTGTAAGCTGATGAAACCCATACCTTTTCTCCTGGCTCTCCTTTGTATCCCTGACCTGGACTTCCCTGTAGAATAAGCAGAGACATTCAGCAAACCTTTATGCATGGTTATTTCAGCCATTCTGCAGTAAGAGATCACTTTTACGAAAGGAAATTTATACTTAATAATTGACACTTCAGGAGCTACAGTTTAAAGCAGACAATTATAAGACTTCTTGTACCCGTAATGATTGCCCTCTTTACTTTCATTCCAAAGCAAGTGCTCAGACGTACATATATGTTTGCACACTGCTCCTTGTCTGACAGGAGGATGAAGTGTTAAACATGACAGGATTATTTAACAAACTATGCTATTTCAAAACTGTTCCTTAGACAGCTAAACTTACTGGAGGTCCAGAAGGACCAGGTGGACCCGGCAGACCCTGTGGAGGGAGAGAACAGTGAAATTACAGTCTTTATACTGTAGACAGACGGTTTCTATAGACAGTACAAATGTAATACATACAGTAAATCCATCTGGACCTCTAGGCCCCATTGGACCTGAAGATCCCACTGGACCTGGAGGGCCTTCGACGAAAAAAGTCTAAGGATTTTACAAAGAAGTGTTAGTTACAAAAAGACAACATTTGGTTGCACAAAAAAAGTCAAAATCCCAAATAGGAAAAAAGTGAAGTGAGACCAAGGTAGATTTTTTTCCAAAGCTTTTTAAAATAATGTTTAAACTTTTTGGAATTCCATTTAAAATAATAGTTTACCAAAAAATAATATTCTGTCATCCCTTTTTTGGTTGGAAACATTGTTTGTTTGACTTTCTCTTGTGGAACACAAAAGGAGAAGCTTTGAATAATGTACTTGTCATTTTCATATAATTACAGTGAAAGGGAACTGAATGTTTAAAGAACACAATAAGCACTCAGTACAGTTGTATTCAAACTCTGAAGCCATGTAAAGCAGAGCAATTTTTTTCCAGCTCAATTCAGGAGACATCAAAAACATGGTCACTTATTTATCATATTTTATGGTGTTTTATTTATTTATTTGTTCATTCATTCATTCTTTGTTATTTTGAAGTCCAGATGCTTTAGTCTTTATTTATTAAACATGACAGTGAGTAAACAAGGAATGCATTTACAGAGAAAACTACACCTCTTTTTTAACACTAAAAAATGTGAGCCATCATTGTTCATCTCAGCCTTCTTTTAGTGTTAAAACAGCAGAAGAGTTATTAACCCCCTTACATGTATGTGTGGCAACATTAAGAACATGGGCTTTCTCACATGGCCCACCTGGGAGGATTTAAAACCACAGATAATATAAAAGATGCATGAGGTGTTGAAAATGACAGAGGGATTTTCCCAGACAGGTCTCCACTCCACACCCAGATTTACAACTACCTCACAACACATATTATTAACAGGGCTGGCAGTAAATGCCACACGAGCTGCAGTATTAACACATGCTGAATGTGTATGTGTGTATGAGTGTATACATATAAAATGTTCACATGTGTGATTTGCTTGGGTTTCATAAAGAATGGCAGCAACTTACTTGTCCAGAAAGATCTATATAAAATGGTTCTCCTTTTAGACCTTTTGGACCAGGGACTCCCTAAAATCAAGTGAAAAAAATGTGTATATGAAAACGGATCTATATTTTTTTTTATATAAAAGACATCACTACATTTTCACAGCTATGCTCATGGACAAAATTGCACTAATAAGCAACTGAGCATGCAACATACAAATAAAAATTGAGTATATAGGTGCATCTCAGTAAATTAGAATGTCGTGGAAAAGTTCATTTATTTCAGTAATTCAATTCAAATTGTGAAACTCGTGTATTAAATAAATTCAATGCACACAGACTGAAGTAGTTTAAGTCTTTGGTTCTTTTAATTGTGATGATTTTGGCTCATATTTAACAAAAACCCACCAATTCCCTATCTCAACAAATTATAATATGGTGACATACCAATCAGCTAATCAACTCAAAACACCTGCAAAGGTTTCCTGAGCCTTCAAAATGGTCTCTCAGTTTGGTTCACTAGGCTACACAATCATGGGGAAGACTGCTGAACTTTACTATACTTTACTATACTCTGTGTGCATTGAATTTATTTAATACACGAGTTTCACAATTTGAGTTGAATTACTGAAATAAATGAACTTTTCCACGACATTCTAATTTAATGAGATGCACCTGGATATCTTAGTGTCTGGTGCATAGAGCTTTTTTTATAATAGGTTATTGATATTGCGTTATAATGAACATATTTGCATGACATTATTTAAATGTATTTTAAATAAAGAAACATATGTGATCCTCAAAAATAATTCAATTGGCTTTTGATAAGATGATTTGTTCCATTAGTAAGTGAAATGTCTACTATTACTCAATTTGGTAAATATTATATGATACAATCTTCTTGAAATGCAGAAAAAGCCCTAAAACTTACAGGACCACCAGGAAGACCAGGAAATCCATCACGGGCTCTGTTGCCTGGGTCACCTCGTGTGCCATTACAGCCGTCCAAGCCTGGAGGTCCCCTGGGCCCCTCCTGACCAGGGTGTCCCTGAACAGGGCAGTAAAATCAGCTTAGTTAACTGTTTTCAGAGAAGGGTGAAACTATGGTAACAGACAAGAACTGTGAACTCACTGGAACACCATCATTACCAGAAAACCCAGGAACACCCATTGGGCCCTGTCAAAAAATAAATAAAACACACAAAAAGGCATTTTGTACCACCATGTACACTATGCATCGATTCCTGTATTTAGATCTAATATAAAGGCCCATATACATTTGTAAACAGTTCATTACAAAGTATTTCAAAATACTGGTAAATAGAAATGCATATATCTGTATGTATAATAATTGCCCTCCATGGAATCTGACCTTATCTCCATTTGGTCCAGAAGGCCCATTGCGTCCTACATGGCCCATTTCTCCTTTGGGTCCAACTGGCCCCGGAGCCCCAATGAAACCCTCAGGACCACTGCTGCCTGCCTGTCCAAGTTCCCCTGGTTGCCCCTAGAAGGAGACAAAAATGAGTGTAGGATATAGAAGCACAAAGCCTTCATAAATAAATCGGTTTGTTGTATTTCTCATTTGTAAAATCACTTAGGATAAAAGCATCTGCTAGATGAATAAATATAAATGTATACACACACATACACACATATATACTAAATCAAAGTTTGCTGTCAAAATTTGATATATATATATATATTACATACATAGATACATACATACAGTATATTAGTGCTCAAACGATTAATCGCAATTAATCTCATCCAAAATAAATGTTTTTGTTGACATAATGTGTGTACTGTGTATATTTCTTATGTATATATAAAAACACACACATGCATGTATTGTATACATTTAAAAAAAATATGTTATGTTTATATGTGACCCTGGACCACAAAACCAGTCTTAAGTAGCACGGGTGTATATGAAATATATTTATATATAGTATAAATTACATGAATATAAAAATGTCAATATTGTCAAAATATATACTGTATGTGTGCGTATTTATATATACATAATAAATATACACAGTACACACACATATATTATATAAACAAAAATGTTTATTTTAGATGTGATTAATCGCGATTAATCGTTTGACAGCACTAATATGCAAAACGGAATGCTGATAAACACACACACACACACACACACACACAAAACAAGAATGTTTGTTGCTGTAATCATGTACTTTTTACCCAACTTTGAAAAAAATTCAATTATTCCGTTTAAGTGTAATTAGAAAAAAGAGAAAATGTATACAAAAATATAATAAAATAATATATAATCTGCATAGTATAGATAGCAACATTAATTAACCTCACTGTCATAATCACCAGTAATACTCACTGCTAATCAAATGGGGGCGACACAATCCAGCATTTAAACTCAATGCAGCTGGTCTCTGTACATAGAGTACAGAACGATTGATTGGATTATTCAGGGCATTGGTTATAAAAGGGCAGGTAAAAAATGAGTATTGACAGCAGGAAGTGTCATTTGGCAACATACTCCTCTTTGACTCAACAGACCAGAAAAATGTAATCTTCAATTTAAGATCTTTTTCTTACCAGGGAAGAGTCTGTCTGTGACTGCATTTCAAGAGTGACCACTCAGTCCGACCCCCATTATGAAGTACCCCATTTAAAACAAGACTGAAGATGAGCATATGCATGACCGCACTTAATCCGAGACAAGTTAAAGCTGCTATTACTAAGAAATAATTATTAGCAGCATTAAAAAATATTGTTAGAGCTGTGGCATGGTGGTTAGTCAACATAATATGAACTGGACAGCTGAACACAAGCCTTTTTTTTAATGTGAGAGGTGAGATCACTTACTGCGTGTCTCAAACTTCTAAATTATCTAGTGCAATGTTCAAGTCAATATTTCTATATGTCTGCCAGAAAATACAAATAAAATACATTATAACAATAAAAAAGTGAAGTGTGTTGTCAGTTGGCCACTGATGGGCACACAGATGAGGAAAACTGCATTTCTTGAAAGCAAAAAGCACTCCGAATAAACCTTACTTTCAAAACAGTGTCTAAATAAAATCAATCTGCTTGTGTAGGAAAGGTTTTCAACTTTACTGGAACTACAGTATAAAATGTTTTGCAGCTCACCACATGGTACAATACAAAACAAAAAACAAGAACTGAGATCCTAACAGGATTATAGCCACAAAAATCCCATGATCCTTGGGGGTGTATGCATCCATGTGCCATCACCGTGTGGATTCTTTCAAGGCACTTCTACCACAGTAAAGAAGTATAGCGTGTAAGTGTGGAGAAATACAGAACAATAGCACAGAAAGTATAGATGTTTCAATGCATCAGCTTTCCATAAGGTCTTTTGTAAGAAGTTTCATTTTTAATGTGGTTTCATTTTATCCTTCAAGCTGTTCCTCTGATAGTGATGAAGCGGGGAGGAATGTGTCACTTATTGCCCACATCAGCAGTCTGCAGCTGAACATTCAATCTGAGGCTAAACCAGACTTGCCGTCTTGGTTTGAGGTTTAACAGTGGTTGGTATTGGGAAACCACCAAGTATTAGACAAGATCTGTGTGCAGGGGGAAGTTGTGGCCTAATGGTTAGAGAGTCGGACTCATAACCCAAAGGTTGTGGGTTCGAGTCTCGTACCGGCAGGGATTGTAGGTGGGGGGAGTGAATGTACAGCACTCTCTCCCACCTTCAATACCACGACTGAGGTGTCCTTGAGCAAGGCACCGACCCCCCAACTGCTCCCTGCCCGCCGCAGCATAAATGGCTGCCCACTGCTCCGGGTGTGTGTGTTCACTGCTGTGTGTGTGCACTTTGGATGGGATAAACGCAGAGCACTAATTCTGAGTATGGGTCACCATACTTGGCCACATGTCACGTCAGTTGAGTAATCTACAGTATAATTATCAAAAGCCTCTCACCAGTTATTGAATGCTATCAGTCTGCTGAAGATTTCCTACATATGTTCAGTGGAGAACGAGCAAATGAGCAAAACAATCACATAAACTTATTCTGGGTAATGTATAGCAATAGTTCTTAACCATGATGCCGGGGGTCACAATTTTAATTTTATTTAAATTAATAAATTGTTATTAATGTATTAAAATAATCATTAACCCTTTACAATACAGGCCCATTAGTCAGTGTTAGTTGATTCATTAACTAAAATGAGTAATACATTTTTTACAGTTTTTATTAATCTTTGTTAACATTAAAAATACATGTTCATGTAATGTGGTGTTTTGGTTCATGTTTTCCATGTCTTTTATTTTGTAATTGTTTCATGTTCCATGTTAGTGTCATGCTTCCCTTGCCCTCATGTATTCATGCCATTGGTTCCCCTGTTCATTGTGTCATGTTCTGATTGGTTGTCTTAGTCATGTGTCTTGTTTCCCATTGGTTTGTTCTTGTCATGTGACCCTCCTTGTTTCCTATAAGTAGCTTCATGTTCCCATTGTGCCCTCGTCGTGTATTGAATGTATTTAACCCGCTGTTGGTGAGTCTAGTCTGTTTGTGTCAAGTCTGCTCATGCTCATGCTCATGCTCATGCTCATGCTCATGCTCATGCTCATGCTCATGCTCATGCTCATGCTCATGCTCATGCTCATGCTCATGCTCATGCTCATGCTCATGCTCATGCTCATGCTCATGCTCATGCTCATGCTCATGCTCATGCTCATGCCAAGTCAAGTCAAGTCAAGTCAAGTCAAATCAAGTCTCTTGGATTATTGTTTGGATGTTTGGATCACTCTGTAAATAAACTGCACTTGGGTTCTCACTACGCTCGCCTTCAGTGGATTGACTCTTTACAGTTCATTGTTAGTTCATGTTACTGTAGCTCAGGTCCATTAAATATTAACAGACAGCTTTTGAGTTTAATAATGTAGTAAAGTTGAAATTAACATTAAAGTGATAGTTTACTCAAAAATAAAAATTCTGTCATTAATTACTCACTCTCATGTTGTTCCAAACCCGTAAGACCTTTGTTTATCTTCAGAACAAACATTACGATATTTTTGATGAAATATGAAAGCTTTCTGAACCTGCATAGACAGCAACACAACTACCACATTCAAGGCCCAGAAAGGTAGTAAGGATATTGTTAAAATAGTCCATGTGACATCAGTGGTTCAACCATAAATGTTATGAAGCTACGAGAATGCTTTTTGTGTGCAAAGAAAACTAAAATAATGAATTTATTTAACAATTTCTTCTCTTTTGGGTCAGTCTTTGCCGCCATTCACAACAGTACCATGACGAACCTCAAGTTAAGATGTAATCAAGTCATACTTCTCTTTTCCACCCTCAACAACTACTGTTTTTGCTGAAAAACAAAGTTCTTGAAACTTGAAACAGGACCAGCTCATAACCAGCTTACTTCTCTTTTCCACCCTCAACAACTACTGTTTTTGCTGAAAAACAAAGTTCTTGAAACTTGAAACAGGACCAGCTCATAACCATGACCAACTAAGGACCAGCTGAAAGCAGTTCAAACCAGCTGACATGCTTCAAAACATACCTAACCCGCATTTGCTGTTTTTTTAACAGGAGAAGCGGCCCTCTAGGAACAAAAATTGACATGGATTGGTGACTTTAGCATGGGCAACATCCATTTTCCTAGAAAACAGAGAAATCTAGTTGTTTGAGTTACGCTAAGTGGTGTGACCGGTGAGAAGACTATTCTGATAATGATTTGAATTGCATTCCACCTCATCTTATTATAAATGATCATGCTTTAGAACAACACCAAAGACAAGGATACAACACAAACAAACAGGAAGTGTAAATAATTTACATCTGGATGGAACTTTATGAGTCTTGATTAACCTAATCTGTAAGAGTTAACACTCAAATACACTGGGTCAGTCTTAACAAGCAAGGATTGTTTACACTCTGCTGGTTAATTCCTCTTGATCTGGATCAACACATGACACCCAGCTGTTTACAGTTAATTGGTTTACATGCATTTAAAATGTTAAATTTCAGTCAGACTAAGACATTAATTCATCATAAATGCTTTATTCCTTTAGACTGCACTCATGCCAATCTTACAAATACTAGCACTAGACAGAGATAAAAGATTGTAGCTCTAGTTTTGCATGTTCATTGGACTACAATTGGCCTCAATTGTGTGCTTGCATTGAAAGACAGTATGACTATAGTATGATTATAACTGTGCATGTAAACACGCTTACTGATGCATGAAACAGCTATGGATTGTGTCCCTCATGCATGTCTCTGTCTAGTCAAGCTGTTTGGTTAAATCATCTGTAGCCTAAACGCATGACTCACATTTGTTTGGATTGTGGTTGTATTTGAGGCAGCCCCCTCTAAAAGAAGAGCAAGGTATGGGGATGAAACAGATAACAAAAGAGGGGATAAAACAGCACATCTGTGTTTTTATGTGATTTTTTTCTCCTCTATGCTGTAAAAGCTGAAAGTACAGCTGTTACCTTAAAGGGATATTTGTCCCATAAATGAAAACTCTTTTCAAAATTATTTATACTCATTTCATTCCAAACCCATAAGACTTTCATTTATCTTCGAAACACAAATGAAGATATATTTGATCAAACATTTATGTCCCTCCATTGAAAGTCCATTCCATTAAAACTTTGATGCTTCAAAAAGTTCATAAAGAGGTTGTAAAATAATCCATATGAATCAGGTGGTTTAATCCAAGTCTTCTAAAGAGACAGGAGTCACTTTTGGTGGAGTTTTAGTGAATGATTTTTCAATGGAGGGACAGAATCTCTTAGCTTTAATTAAAAAGGTCTTATTTTCTGTTTCAGAAAATGAAAGTCTTATGGGATTGAAACAACATGAGAGTACGTAAATGAAGACAGAATATTATGTGAACCACCCCTTCAAGTAACATGATCTGACCCTCACAAAATGACTTTTAGGTATCCTAATGAAATCAAGCTCAGTCATATTAAATAATATGCATAATAATAATTGTATAAATAATTTGACTTCAATGAAACCACATGAAACACGTTTTTGTGTGACAAACATTTTACAGTGTACTTCAAAAAGGACTTGTTTAGAATAATATTTATCTTCTCAGATACTGTACTGGTGCAATGTTAAATGACAAAACACGTATGAAATACTTCATAATCAAGACAATTAACATTTAAACCCTTCCCTTAAAAACTATTAATCAAACTGTAATCAGTTCTGGTCATCTCATGAAATCAAAAAAGAGAAAAGGAAGGAAACATCAGCATAAACAGACACATAATACTTCCACACATTTATCTGATTCACTGTGAGTATTTACTTGTTAAATATGTATTGTTTACTGTGAAATCTTGGGTAAGTTACTTGTGATAAGACTAATGTAGTATGTAATGCTAGAAAAAAAATACAATATATTGCACATTATATTGCACACTATGTAAATCCCTGCTTTCAGACAAAGTGTCTTTTAATAATCCTAATCGAGACAATATCAAGACAAAAAAGGCAAGGTTGGAGTTGCTCCAAGAGGGGACAGATTGAGTCAGGGTAGCTAAAGTGGTCACACATGCTTTGCACACATGAAAGCCAGTGTTGCTTTTCTTTGGTTGCCCTTAACCCAACCATTATGTCAGCATCCTGCAACCTTTGACCTGTCTGGAAGCGGATGTTATTGGTTCAAACGAGACCAGAATGGGCGCCTGTTTTTGTTGGGTGGCTGACCAAAGAAGAACGCTCATCATGTCTGATGTTTGTCTTTAAGGAGGACTCTGAGACAGCTGGAAACAGATGCTTCAGGAATGGCCTCATGCAGGTGTATTTGTATTTGTCTGAGAACTACAGCGGTAACACTTTCTATGAAGCTCCACTTATTCTTGACGTCAGACAAAACATGCCTTAAATAAATTACAAGTTCGCTTTTAAAACAGCAACATCTCTACTTCGAAATTAATCAAAGATGATTGCTAGAATATTCTTAACACCAATGTGCAATTTCATTTGATTTTCTATTTATTTATATCAAAATTATGACATTACATTATCACTTACTTCTATGTGCCAACAGAGAAAGCACAACTCAATAATTCATGCAGATTAATATACACTACTGTTCAAAATCTGGGGTCTGTAAGATTTTTAAAAGAATTTCATACTTTTATTCAGCAAGGATGCATTAAATTGTTCAAAGGTGACAGCAAAGACTTCTACATTATGAAAAAAATTATATTTCAAATAAATGCTGTTCTTCTGAACTTTCTATTCATCAGGGAATCCTGAAAAAAAGAAATGTATCACAAAAATTATTCCACAAGTGTTCCACAAAAATATTAAGCAGCACAACTGTTCAACACTGATTCTTATATGAAAATAAGAAATGTTTCTTGAGGTGCAAATCATCATATTAGAGTGATTTCTGAAGGATCACGTGACACAGAAGACTGGAATATTGGCTGCTAAAAATTCAGCTTTGCCATCACAGAGATAAATCATATTTTAAAATGTATTCAAAAAAGAAAAGTCCTTTAAAATTGTAATAATTTTTCACAAAATTGCTGTCTTTACTGTATTTTGATCAAATAAATGCAGCCTTGGTGAGCATAATGGCGCTTTTCCACTGCATGGTATGACTTGGCTTGGCACGGCTCAGTACGGCACGGCACGGTTTGCGTTTCCACTACAGTTCAGTACCACTTTAGAGTGGGCGGGATTATTCACATGTCGTTATAGTTGCGCCGCCTCTACTACTACTACTAAAAAAATGTTTTTATTCCGCGTCGCCCTATCAAGCTCTCGCTAGATCCACTCCTCTGCTATCAACAGAGGAACGTCTGTTCTTCCTCAACAGACAACAAAACTTTTTGGTTGTTAAAAAAAGGTGCGCTCGTTCAAAACAGTTGCGTTCGATCCTTCGCTGGCTGTGCTGATTTAAATCTAGCAGTTCTTTTGTGTTTGTGTCGCAAGTTCAGTGATGCAGGTAGTGACGATTCTCTCCGGCCAATCCGTGATCAGCAGAGTTTACACGTCATGTTTTGGTAATGGTACGGTTCACTTGGAACCCCAACCGAGGTCGTACTAAAAAAAGTCCCAGGTACTGTACCCAGTGAAAACCCCCCAAAAAGTGAATCGTACCGAGCCGTACCATGCAGTGGAAAAGCGCCATAAGAGACTTCTTAAAACATTAAAGGGGTCATATGATGCGATTTCAATTTTTCCTTTCTCTTTGGAGTGTTACAAGCTCTTTGGTTTTGACTCGTCGCTCCAGCCGGATAGGACATCACAGTATAGTAAGTCACACGCTTGAGGTATTCGGCCAATCACAACGCACTGGATAACTGGCCAATCAGAGCACACCTCGCTTTTCAGACCGATGGGCTTTGTAAAAATCGTCACGTTTCAAAAAGGCGGGGCATAGAGGAGAAACAATAATGTACAGTATGTGGAAAATAATGTTTTTTGAACCTTAAACCACATAAAAACATTTCATTACATCAAATACACAAAATAATGTTCTTTTTAGCAACATCATATGACCCCTTTAACAATCTTATCGACCCTAAACTTTTGAACATAGTGTATATATGAAACTATTAGCAGTAGCTTACAAAAACAAAACATTTCATGCATGTGACATACAATATATGTTCACATGAAGCAATGTGCCCCGCTGGTTAGCTTTTTGTACTTTCACATACCTTGCAGCTAGGTTTGCATAGGGTTTCACCTAGAAGGTATGGGAGTCTCTATGTATTAAATTTCAAATTCTTTGTGGTGGTTTGCAATAAAGGGAAAAAATGTACAGCCCTAATGTATATGTTGTTAAGTAGTCAAATAAAGGCGGCTGTGCTCTCTCCTTATCCCTCCAACTGTCTCTGTTTCCCCTTCGGGAACTCGAGCTGCGTCGGAAAACGCTAGGGGAATGCCTTCATGGCGGCGTGGACATCTCGTTGTTAACTCGTATGTAACCATGGTTCCCCGAGGGAATGAGACGCTGCGTCGCAAGGCCATACTTCCGGCATCCCTACTAGAGCTTGCTTCACTCCTAAGAAGCTAGCGCCGGCGGCACCTCACGTGCTTTTAAAGCTTCCTGGTCATGACGTCACCCGCCGCGGACGTCTCGCCCATCGTTCGACTGATTACACATATGATTCAGAGCTTGATATCGCTGAAGGCGTTCCCCTAGCGTTTTCTGACGCAGCGTCTCGTTCCCTCGGGGAACCATGGTTACATACGTAACCTGGGTCGTTTTTTGTTATAAACAATGATTTAAACTTAAATTCAGCATTATTCTGCATAGTTTGCCTCTAATTGGTGGTGCAAATAAATGTATGATTAACTGATAAACTCTCCCGTTCTCTCTCTGTCTGTTTTTGCACTCCTCTGAAGCAGACATTCCCAGTACGGCTGACTGCACTTTTCAGAGCTCACTCACTTTGCATTGCATCACATTGGCTCCTGTTGTTTTTGGGGGCCGCAGCTCTATTGGTGGTGGTGAAGTCAGGCTCAAAGATGGTTTACCCACTCTGGCCGTGTCTTTTGTGTCGATGGATTACTGGAATCAAAGGTAATGGCAATGGGCACATAGGTAGCTAAACAACCACACCGATTTTTTCTGACACTGACTGCAGCTCAATTCAGACTTGACACTGTGCCCACTTCAAGTCAGGGCTGGGTGCATTGAGTTGCAAGGGCTCAGACACTGACAGAGCAAGGCCTACTGGGTCACGAGATCTCTGTCATGGGTACACTGATGTTAAACTACTTGTGGTATGCGTTTGCACTAATGCAATGGGTTTATGTTGTATATTAACCATGCTTGACTGCAGCACCAAACATGCATGTCAAACCCTGAGCAACTCAAGGCCAAAAGAAAGAAAGCTTTGAGTTCTGTTCTTTCAATAACTATGAAAATAAACACTACTACAGTATCTTCCTCCACACTTGATACTGAAATTATACTAGCAGACTAAAGCGAGTGGAAACATCCTGTTCTTTCTTTTATGGTTATTTATCGTCGTCCCTGCCTGTGGAAAACCCTGCATTACTTAAAATAAATCATGTTGTAAGTATGTGTCAATGTTTATATCAGAAAAGGATGTGGCAACGTTTCCCTTTGTTTGTCCTCCTGCTTGTTTAATTAAGAGTTTGTGGTTTCAAACAGCAAAACAACTGCTGATTTCTCAAGATTATGTATTATCACTGTCATGTAGTTGCACATGGAAATCATGTAGGTGGCTATGATTGGCATGTGTGCACTCATGCTCATAAAATACAACTCTCATCTTGGAGGTGTGAATGGAACACAAGTAACCATAAATCTGACATTGAGAGCAGTTCTGTCTTGTGTGCCAACATCTTGGCATGCTCCAGGGATGATGGAATGGCTGTGGTATGATGCGCTTGCATTCTGACTATGTGTGTGCATGTCTTTGTGTGCTTGTGAAGCAAGTGTTTACTCTGAACTCTCAACAGAAAAAACAGGGAAAAAAATGCAGAAAGAAGGAAACAGGCAAATTGACATGCCAAAAAAATAGTTACTACATTATTGTCACGAGGTCAGATGACCCAAACATGTTGGCCACGATCAGGGGCACCATGCTTTTGTATTCAGAAAAACAAGAGCTTCATCTCATGTGAATGTATTAATTTCTTTATGTAAAAAGACTTTAAAATTGACATCAAAGGGATGTTGATGATTTGAGACATACAACACACACAAGAACTCACACAGTTTTATTTTTTATCAGTCATCTCATACTGTGGTTTTAATCTGCGCCATATAAAAGTACATCATTAACCACAGTTTGTCTGTGTATTTATGGTTTGTGGGCATTGGTGTGCTGTGGTTTGACCAGCATCACATGTGCCTGATGAATCATTGATCGGTATTTGAGAAAGTAATTCAAATAAGATTATGTCGTGTGCGTGTGTTGTAGAGGGATGATGCTTATTTCAGACCTTGGTAATGGTATCATGGCAACAGCCAATTATTGTTTTCTTTGCTGTCTATGGAGGGACAGAGAGCTCTCAGATTTTAACAAAAATATTTAAATTTGTTTTCCAAAGAGGAACAAAGGTCTTATGGGTTTGGAACAACATGAGGGTGAGGAATTAATGACAGAATTTTCATTTTGGGGTGAACTAACCCTTTAATTAATTTTTCAAAAGTTTGGGGTCAGTAAAATTTTGAAATGTTTTTGAAAGAAGTCTCTTACGTATCAAAAGTACAGTAAAAATGGTAATATAGTGAAATATTGCATTTTTAAATAAATAACATTAACATTAAATAACAGTATATTTTAACATTAACTTTAAATAACTGTATTTTAATATATTTAAAATGTAATTTATTCCTGTGATGGCAAAGCTGAGTTTTCTTCAGCTATTACTCCATTCTTCAGTGTCACATGATCCACCTTCAGAAATCACTTAATATGATTAATTAGGGCTCAATAAACATTTCTTATTATTTTCAATGGTGAAAACAGCTGTGCTGCTTAATATTTTTGAGGACACTGATATTTTTTTCTGTGATGATTAGAAAGTTCAAAAGAACAGCATTTATTCGAAATATAAATATTTTGTAGCAATGTAAAAGTCTTTACTGTCACTTTAGCACAATGTAATGCATCCTTGCTGAATAAAAGCATTAATTTCTTTACCGAAATAAAACCTTTGTGACCCCAAACTTTGAACAGTAGAGCATATTCAACCAACCAAAGAAATGTCATGGTCTTTTTAGAAAGGTTTCCATTAAGCAGTTCTAGAAAGATACAGTCTGTGATTGCATGCAAATCCCAATGTATGATTTTGAAAGACTTTGATGTAAACAAATCAATAAAATCAACTATCAGTCATGGCACACTGGGTGTGAGTGAGCAGGACTCAACAGTGGCCTGGATAAACTCCAAAGTCAGGAGACACGTCTTCTTGGCAAACACCCATCTCTCTCACTCTGCTTTACTCATTAAAGCATTGTAAAGACTTGTACTTTACCAAATAAATTATCCGGCACTGTATAAGAGTGCAACAATGTATAACACATTCTAACACAGTGTTGCACTCTTATACAGTGCTGGAGTACTTATTTGGTAAAGTACAAGTCTTTACAATGCTTTAATCAAGAGCAGGAATAGAAAAATCCATACTTCATAGATATAGAGTTTCAGCTCACTTAAGGTTGCCAATCTCGGAGATGTGAGGCATTGTGCAGGAGTAACTTTTGCCAACAAGTCTCTCAGGCAGAAATAAATAGCTTAGATTCAAAGTGTGTAAATAAAGTATTTTCCTTAATAGTTTTTAGAATGAAATGTGAACATGACAATGCATTTAATTCTGATTTGTTTTTCAAGTCTAATCTTAAGACCCTACTGTCTACTCTTATTTTGCAAGCACTCAAATCAGATGTGTTTGTTCAGTTAGGGTAATATCTGGTTTATGCATTTGTTTCTATAGCAATGATGTAGGCGTTAACGCAGTGCCAAGTGACTTTCTTCTAAAACAACTGAGAGCGACAAGCTGCGAGTATGAAAAGAGCAGGGAAATGGACATTTTGCCTCATCAGTTCCTCATGAGGCGCATGGGAAAACGTGCCTCGTGATGATCTGGAATAGCTTTGTAAACATTTAAAAAGTCATGTGTTTTTTGTGGTGTTCCGGCTCAATAAATTAAACAGACTTGTGTTAATTGTGCCTAAAAATCTAATTCCAGCTATCAGTGAACAAAGTCTATGCTTTGTGATTAAAATAGCAATCACATGAGTAATGTGATGTGGGTGTGCCCAACAAAACGTATTTCTTGTCAAAATTAATCTGAAATCTTGTCAAAATACAAAGGCATCCTATTTCAAATTGTAATACATCTCATATATGATCAGACTGATGACAAGCTATGACCAGTAACGACCAACTAACAGTACAGTGACCTTGTGACCTCCAGCGGTATGTGTGAACAGGGCATTTGAGACTGTCTCATATCAGTTTGGTTTGAACAATGAACTCTTGACTGTGTGACCTGCTCTATGTTTGTTCTTGAGCTCTGTTTCTATATCTAGTGTGTCAATGAGATTGCAGTGAGAATAAAATAGAATAATGTTTGAAATTCGTGATTAAAAAATAAAAAGAAAGATATGAATGTCTAGATATACCTTTCTCAGTTAATGTTTCTTCATGTATCTACCTGAGACATGAGAGATCTGTTTGTGTGTGTGAGTGAGAAGGCACGTGCAGGTGTTTCCAGCTCTGAAGGTAAATTTGCAGTTAACAGTGATGTATGATCAGTGTTGGGGAGTAGCTAGCTACATGTAGCGACGCTACTAGCGTAACTACATTTTTCAGTAGCGCTATGACCAGTAACGACCAACTAACAGTACAGTGACCTTGTGACCTCCAGCGGTATGTGTGAACAGGGCATTTGAGACTGTCTCATATCAGTTTGGTTTGAACAATGAACTCTTGACTGTGTGACCTGCTCTATGTTTGTTCTTGAGCTCTGTTTCTATATCTAGTGTGTCAATGAGATTGCAGTGAGAATAAAATAGAATAATGTTTGAAATTCGTGATTAAAAAATAAAAAGAAAGATATGAATGTCTATATATACGTTCTTCGGTTGATTTTCATTCATGCGTCTACCTGGCACATGAGAGATGTGTTTGTGTGTGTGAGTCAGAAGGCACGTGCAGCTCTGAAGGTAAATTTGCTGTTAACAGTGATGTATGATATACTGGATGAGGTCAAGAGAGTGGTATGAACAGTCTCAACATTGGCAAACAGAGTTCCTCATCACTCACCCTGCTACCCTTTAAGGGCAAACACGGGCACGGTCCACTGCAGTCCCGGCCTGCACACGGCTCCTGCAGCTTTGATCCCTGCACACACAAAAGCACATAAAGAGACAAGATTACATCCTGTACTACTGTCAAAGTCATACGTCAATACAGTACAAAGAAAACTGTACTCGGAAAAGACTAGTAAGTTATACAGAGATTACATCATTGATCAATGTACATTCTCTTTTCAAAACTGCAATGAAATGATATCAGCATCTACTAATTCTCAGTATTTGTGGACGTGTGTAACAGCAAGAAGTTGTAGCATTGTTTGTGAAAGTGACTGTCAGTGTAGGATTGATCTGTTTGTCTCCCCGCAGGCTAGAGAAGATCACCTGTAGACAGCAGTAAGTGGTATGTGATCTCACAGCGGCACAAAAGACAAAACCCAGCTCTGGATTTTAGCCTCTGGTACAGCATACCAAAAGATCTACTTCACAAAAAATTAAAATAGGAAGACAGGGACTAGAGGTCATTCTGTTCATAGTACTGGCAAAGATGATTAGTTACCCTATACATCCCAAATGATAAACCTAAACCTTTTTACTATAGAGCGCTCTCACACACACACACACACACACACACACATACACACACAAACACAAAGATACATATGAGCTCTATTGTCCCCTCGCCCCATGCTGAGATCACATTCCAAAGCATGCTTGTTTCACCCTTCCCAATCATCTATCTCTTTTAAATGCTTTTTTTCTCTGAAAGCCCCCGACCTACTATATTTATACAGTATTTGAACAGACTCTAATATTTCATTGCCACATGCAAATGCATACTGTTCAAAAGTTTGGGGTTGGTAAGTTTTTTTGTCATTTATTTGATAAAAAATACAGTAAAACTATAATTTAATACAATTTTAAATAACTGTTCTATTTGAATATATTTTAAAATGTCATTTGTGACCCTGGACCACAAAACCAGTCATAAGTGTCAATTTTTCGAAATTGAGATTTATACATCATCAGAAAGCTGAATAAATAAGCTTATTAGGATAGGACAATATTTGATCGAGATACAACTATTTGAAAATCTGGAATCTGAGGGTGCAAAAAAAATCAAAATATTGAGAAAATCGCCTTTAAAGTTGTCCAAATGAAGTTCTTAGCAATGCATATTACTAATCAAAAATTAAGTTTTAATATATTTACAGTAGGAAATTTACAAAATATCTTCATGGACAATGATCTTTACTTAATATCCTAATGATTTTTGGCATAAAAGATCATTTTGACCCATACAATGTTTTGGCTATTACTACAAATATACCCCAGTGACTTGAGACTGGTTTTGTGCTCCAGGGTCACATTTATCCTTGTGATGGTAATGCTGAATTTTCAGCAGCCATTACTCCATTTTATTTAGAAAAAAATCTTTAATAAAAAGTAATTGCCTTTAATCTCGTTTAATCAGCTTAATGCTCTAAATTAATAAAAGTATTCATTTCATTTTAAAAATACCTATACATTTGTTGGGTCATTAGCTAACCAGATACCATAACACACAAAACATTTATACATAGTGTTATTAATATTACTATTAAGTGTACTGGCTGCTGGTCTGTAGATATGGCTTGGGGTTGTAATGTGATTATTTTGCTCATTCTTCATTTAGCACAAGAAACATTATATCCACATAAACAAATTCAGATTCTATGAAACAGCATGTCCTTTCTTAACCTGTAGGACAAGCTCTGTGAAATCCAATCCCCTTCATTCAGCACACTTGTGAATAATGTGATCAATGAAAGCTGCACATATAAGGGTATTTTAAGTGGTCATCCCCTGCTGGAGTTCAGAGGTCACTGGATAGCATTTCACTTTGATTAAAGGATGAAAAGGTCCAGACAAGCGGGGATGAGGGCCCCATGAGGTTTTGGACAGTGGGTACTTGCCCAAAGGGTCAGGGGTGTTCGGACAGCCATCTAGAAAAAAGCCTCAAAGGTCTTAAACTGATAACCAAGATCTTATTTACTAATCACAGAGGGCATGTGTGTACAGCGTCTGTGTGTGTGTGTGTGTGTGTGTGTGTGTTTGTGTGAGAGTGTAGGTGATGTAAGGCCCCCTGTGAAACCTGTCTCCACTCAGAACGTCACATGACTCCACAAAGCCTATGACTTTTCCAACTTGTGACCACATTTTTTTCTGTGAGGTTTTGGCTCAGGCAAATAATGGAGGGATATAAAGAGAGTGAAAGCAGGAGTAAGAGAATGAGTGCGGATTAAAAAAAATGGGGTACATGAGAGGAAACCAGTAAAAAGTAGGTTAGAAAGCTAGGATTGCCCTGGACAGGCCTCGCCTCTCTTCTACTGATCTCCTGTTTACCACTAATTGCTCCGACAGAAACAGGCCAGAAAATCTGCAGAGAGGGATTCAGATAGAAGTAAGGACTGAGAGAGGGGGGGAAAAATATCATATATCACGCAAGACAAATCCTGACCAAATACTGACCTTAGTCTGACTGCAGAAAAAGGCAAACACATACACAAAACATGGAAACCAAAGAAATAAAGATTCTGTGAAAAATTTACAAAACGTAAGAATACGAGGCTGAAACAGAAATCCAAAATCCAAAAATGTGTTTTCTATTATTATATTTCTTTCTTTGTGTATTTCTATTTTTTTCTGAAAGTGATTCCTTACATTTTCTAATAATAATTAAAAAATAATTATAGAAAATGCAAAGATATTCTTGAAATTCGACTGGTTGAATTAGATAAACAAGCTCCTCTCAAATATACATTTGGTAGTAATTTTAACCTTGTCCCATTATTTTATTTTCACATTAATATTCTTCATTTTTTTTATTTACTTCACTTAAGATATTTCCCTTCTGCATCATTTCTAATTACACTCTAGCAATACTGTAAAAGGTAACAATCATCGCAAAAAAATAATTCTTGAATAAAATCATCAGAATCAGAAAAGAATGATAAATAATGAATGTCAACTAAAATCCACAGAAGTACTCAAACCATACAAACTCTTCTCTAACTGCAGAAGTATCAATATAACCTCAAAGTCAGGTAGATAGTTAAGTTAAGTTAGTTCACCCAAAATGAAAATTCTGTCATTAATTACTCTCATGTTGTTCCAAACCCGTAAGACCTTCGTTCATCTTTGGAACACAAATTAAGATATTTTTGATGGAATCTGAGAGCTCTCTGAGCCTCCATAGACAGCAAGGATATTACCACGATCAACGTCCAGAAACGTAGCAGGAACATCAGTAAAATAGTCCATGTGACATCAGGGGTTCAATCGTAATTTTACGAAGCTACGAGAATACTTTTTGTGTGCAAAGAAAACAATAATAACATAATTTATTCAGTGATTCTTCTCCCCGAGTTACCATCTTCCGCCAGCGTTGTTTACATTCAGCATGCGCACGCTTTACCCTGAGCATCATTTGAGTGAACTAACCCTTTAAATGACAAAAAAGCAGCTGACCTGTAGACTTATGGGTCTTGACTGGCACACGGACATATGGTGCAAAGTTAAGTGTCAAGAAATTACTATTCTATAACTACTACCTAACAGATTAAAGCGGACAGCAGGTGGCAATGCAGAAAGGGGAGAAGGATAATCCAACACCCCTCTCTCAAATTTAAATGGCTGATCCTGTCCCAGGGGAGATCCACCACCTTTGTCCCCCTCTTTTAAGGATGCTTAACCCACCTGGTGAGAAGTGAAAACATAAGCCATATACAGTATGTGAATCTAGGCCCCTCTCCTTTAAGTTAAGCAAACCTCCACTACAAGGAGCAACAATCCCCTCTCAATAGCACACCTTGACATTCCTTTGCAGCTTGTTCAGTGGAAATGAATTGAGCTATTTGGAGCAGAACAAAGAGTGCAACTTAAGGCGAAATCTCTAAGCACACACACACACACACACACACACACTGTCATTAATTACTCTCATGTTGTTCCAAACCCGTAAGACCTTCGTTCATCTTTGGAACACAAATTAAGATATTTTTGATGGAATCTGAGAGCTCTCTGAGCCTCCATAGACAGCAAGGATATTACCACGATCAACGTCCAGAAACGTAGCAGGAACATCAGTAAAATAGTCCATGTGACATCAGGGGTTCAATCGTAATTTTACGAAGCTACGAGAATACTTTTTGTGTGCAAAGAAAACAATAATAACATAATTTATTCAGTGATTCTTCTCCCCGAGTTACCATCTTCCGCCAGCGTTGTTTACATTCAGCATGCGCACGCTTTACCCTGAGCATCATTTGAGTGAACTAACCCTTTAAATGACAAAAAAGCAGCTGACCTGTAGACTTATGGGTCTTGACTGGCACACGGACATATGGTGCAAAGTTAAGTGTCAAGAAATTACTATTCTATAACTACTACCTAACAGATTAAAGCGGACAGCAGGTGGCAATGCAGAAAGGGGAGAAGGATAATCCAACACCCCTCTCTCAAATTTAAATGGCTGATCCTGTCCCAGGGGAGATCCACCACCTTTGTCCCCCTCTTTTAAGGATGCTTAACCCACCTGGTGAGAAGTGAAAACATAAGCCATATACAGTATGTGAATCTAGGCCCCTCTCCTTTAAGTTAAGCAAACCTCCACTACAAGGAGCAACAATCCCCTCTCAATAGCACACCTTGACATTCCTTTGCAGCTTGTTCAGTGGAAATGAATTGAGCTATTTGGAGCAGAACAAAGAGTGCAACTTAAGGCGAAATCTCTAAGCACACACACACACACACACACACACAGCCCTGCAGGCAAAAGGACAGGATCCATTTACACATTTTACATATTACACCTCCTTAACTTCAAAGTCATATGCAAAGCATCATCCATGTACTTTCAGTTATTTGCACCCACAGCAATAAATGTGTGCTCAGAATAAGATGAACTGTACACATAAGGGTAAAATCAAACAATTCAAATAAAGCGTATCATGACTGTGATTCTGACTTGTGAAATCAGGACTGCTATGGTTGTATTGGGATGTTTGGTCACCCTTGGGCAACAACACAGCATGCACAAACAAAGACCCTAAAAGGCTTCCTAAAAAATTCACTGGCATATGCATACATGTACATTTGAGAAACCCAGAGGCCACACACAGACTCTGAGAGAGGTTAACCTCTAGTTTCCTCTCAGGGTTAAGAGATGTTTGTCTGCTCACATTCCCTCCATCATCTGCTGTCATCAATCAATCCACCCATATCAGTGCATGACAGAAAAGAAAACAAGACTGAAAAAAACACAGGAGAAGAAAGGGAAAGGACGTAAGAGAAGGGACATTTATCTTGCTCTCATGAGACTGATGATGAGCTCCTCTGACAAATGGCACAGCCCAGAGAACAGAGCAAATAAAAAATACTGTGACATGAATCTGATGTACAAATGCTTCACCTGTCTGTCTTTACCTGCCTTTACAAAAATACACAGTATTTGCATTTTGTTTCTGTTACACTTCCAAGTTCTAACACATTTTTTTTCCTCCCTTTAATAATAAAGTCAAGATAAATGTTCAACACATTTATGAATTTAAGTTAATTAAGGGTGTGCGAAAGTGATTTTATAATGGTTAAAAGGTTTATTAAAAACATGACAGAACGATTAATCTAATCAAATCTATGTTTTATAATTAAGAATATTAAATTCTCTTGAATATTTTGATATAATGTAGACTAGCATTCAAAAGTTTGTGGTTAGTAAGGTTTTTAAAAAATAAATACTTTAAGACTTTCACATTGTTACAAAAAATTAATTTTTGTAACCAAAAAAATTTCAATCAAATGCTGTTCTTTTGAACTTCATCAAAGAATCCTGAAAAATGCATCATGGTTTCCACAAAAATATTATGCAGCACAAAATCAGCATATTAGAATGATTTCTGAAGACTGGAGTGATGGCTGGTTATTCAGAATAAATGACAAATTATCGCATTACATTTTAAAATGTTTTACAGTTATTTTAAATTGTAATATTATTTCACAATATTAGTGCTTTTAATTAGATATTTTTAAAAAAAAGTTTTGTAATCAAATAAATGCAGTTTTGTCAAGTATAAGAACTTCTTTACCAGCCCCAAACTTTAGAACTCTAATGTATATGTAATGAAAAGTATTAAGATACATAATAAGAAAGATGTAATGAAGATATACAAACTCAATTACTAGGCCTATAATTGCAACTGGTCAGGAATTCACACAATTCAGCACTGGGAGACCAAATAGCAGGGTTAGAATAATAATTCTCATCAAGAATGCAAACGCCGCAAAACAAACGAAGTGAACAAGGTTTATATTTACATGATTGCAGATGAGGTGCCTATAAAAGAGCGTGTAAACTAGAATGTTTATCATGTTCCATTTATAACATACTTTTCCTGTACAAACATCTAATTAACATCTTGAAACAGCGAGATTCACAGCAATAAAACCTAGATTTTAAACAGCTGCAGAATGTCATCTCAACATCCGACAGGAAATACTTAGCTTTTTGTGTGTTTTAACCAGATGAACATGAAGACACACAGACATCTTGGTATGCACACGTTTTTGAGTTCCTTTATTTTATCCTTCACCTTTTATCTGTTTCCGCAGTTTTCTAAACAGACCCCCTACGAAACAAGCTGGGCTCCTACACGCGCATCTTCAGGGTCTGCTGGTCATATGTGTCCATTCTCACAGCTGTGTTTAAACACTCAGTACTTCACAGTTTACCTCAGGCCAAACAACCCCCTGTTCCTTTACTATCAACTGCATATACATTCGGTTTTGATGGGCTCTTAAAACCCCAGGCCCCCCACTGACAGACCCTGACCTACACATGTCTGATGTCATCCAAGTAAAACAAAAATCCCAACTCACACAATAAGCTTCAAACGCCAGAATGAACTTGATGACATCACAGAAAATACTGAAGCCTACTCATAATTGCTTGTGTATGTTTCTCAATGACTTGATGACACCTGGGAAATATCTAAGACCAAAATACAAGGGGGGAAATTCACCAGGTCACATCATTATTTATTTATTTATTTTAAATAGACAAACAATACATACAATTTAAATTGTTATATTTTTGCATTACGGTAATGAGAAAAAGAAATGTTATTATCTGCAGCTAGTTTGCACTTATGGTTTATAGTAGACCACTAATCACCTGGTCAACTACAAAAATTGTGCAAAAAATCTTGATGCTCTTTTAAAAACGTTAGCAAAATATAGTGTTTAATTGCTGGTTTAGGAGCGAAATGCGACACTAATATTTTATTGAAAGATTATTGCGAGATTTACCCATTTCAGCAAACTGATGCATTTGTATATTCATTTCAAACTGGATTCACCCATTGGGCTATAATGCAGCTTTCTGTAAAATATAGCTTAAAGGAATAGTTCACCCAAAAAGTGATGCATTTGTATAAGAAAAATATCCATATTTACAACTTTATAAACCGTAATGTCAAGCTTCCTCTAACTGTCATTCTAAGAGAAGACTGGAGTTCCTTTGCTGTAAACTAATCTTGTTTCTCGCAAGACTACTTTATTCTTGCTGGAGCTTCTGCAGTCTCTCGTGAACGCACGTACGACAGTTAGTGGAAGCTAGAGATTACAGTTTATAAAGTTGTAAATATGGATATTTTTCTTACACAAATGCATTGGTCCACTTCAGAAGGCCTTTATTCACCCCTCGGAGCTGTGTGGAGCACTTTTTATGATGGATGGATGCACTTTTTTGAGCTTCAAAATCTCAACCCCCATTCACTGCCATTTATAAAGCTTTATATTTTAATATGACTCCAATTGTATTCGTCTGAATGAAAAAGGTGGGTGAGTAAATCATAGGGTAATTTTCAATTTTGGGTGAACTATCCCTTTAAGATAACTTAAAACAACATATCTCCATCATTTAAGAAGATAAGTAATTTTTTTCACACACTGTTTGTCAGTCAATCAAAATTATCATTAAATGAGGTTGTTGTAGATATTACCCAGATAGAGAGGCAGGCACATAACAAAATATGGCTTCCAATTCCATTACTAGAGAGATTTACTAGGCTATGTCATCAACCGAGTCATTTTGGACTTTTGAAACTGACAAAGCTGCCCACAGGCACATTACATCATATGCGGAAGTCGGGGCACGCTCACTGAAGGCATGCAAGGTTGGAGAGAAGCTCTACACCCTAATCTGGCAAGCCCCAGCACCTGCCTATCTCAGGACACTGCTTTAACAGGTCCCTCAGAGTTTGTGTGTGAGAGTCTCACAGAGATTCTACAAGTGTTGAGCACAGCACAGATCTAGGACTCCTATGATCCAATAGTAATAAATCAACAGTGGGCGAAGGTAGCTGAGCATGTACTTTGTCAGTACAGAGCGAATTCTTTCCTGCTGATCCCAGAATAGATCCTTCTCACACTTTTACACTACTGCCAGAGTGATGACTACATCCAGATCAGGTTGAGGTTTTTCCTCAGCCAATGTTGACACTGTAAGTTTAGCATGCTTGAAGTTTAGACTCATCATTCCTCACCACTCTGAGCATTTACCTTTTGTTGCCTTTTACAATTTTTCACATTCAGACTCTTTTACAGCCAGACCAAGACAGCTAGCACTACCTTTGCAACTGGAGCTATAGGCTACAATCAGACAATTTTATATATATATATATATATATATATAAAGTTAGTTTTATCACTGCAACTATTTGTTTTTATCTATCCAGTGCATATATCAGAGAGCCAGTGCCACTGCTGCCAGTGTGAACACTACCCACTTATGTGCAATCACACCGATGAAAGGTGAGGTATAGGCCTCGTATCTCCGGGCTAAAATTTCCAAGGCTAAGTGCTGGGATGCTAATAATGCTCTTTGAAGTGCAAGCAGCAAGCAACAAAAAGAGGAGGAGCTTTTCCTTTTTCCATTCAGCAGAGAATTCCACACAGGAGGTCATGAATGTTACCAAAATTACAAAATAAATTCATGTTGGGCCACAAAATCATATCACTTGCATGTTAAAACCGCTAGCTAATGCTACAGGCTCAGATCTGCTAATGCTATAGGACAACATAGCACAAACTAATAATAACAATACTTATATTACTACTAATAATGAGTAAAATAATCCGTTTTGAATGAAATATACACTAATGTTTAAAAGTTTGAGATTTGTAATAATTTTAATGTTTTTGAAAGAAATCTCTTATGCTTAACAAGGCTGTATTTAATTGATCAAAAAATTATTATAATTTAAAATAACCATTTTCTTTAAAATATTTCAAATGTAACTAATTTGCAATGCAAAAGCTGTACTCCAGACTTCAGAGTCTCATGATCCTTCAGAAACATTTCTTCTTATTATCAAAGTTGAAAATTGTTGTGCTGCCTATTATTTTTCTGGAAACCGTAATGCATTTTTTTTCAGGATTCCTTGATGAACATAATGTTCGAAAGAACAGCACTTATGTAAAGTTATGTATTGTTCTATTTAATGCATCCTTGCTGAATAAAAATAAATAACTCTCACTCCAAACTTTTAAACAGTAGTGAACCTGAATTAAATAATTATTGAATACGCTTTTTTAAAAATTGCATTCACCATTTTGAATTTATTTTTTCATAAGCTCACCATAATGTATTCTTACCACGAAAGATACATGCAATTCTGCCTCCAAATTTGGTTAAAATATGTATTTTATAAGGCAGCATCAATTCAAATGCTGCCTCCATAGGCACGTCACTAGGTTTTGAGCAAGCATCTCATCCGTCAGCTCTGCTATTTATAGAAAAAAAATCCACCCATATCAGTGCATGACAGAAAAGAAAACAAGACTGAAAAAAACACAGGAGAAGAAAGGGAAAGGACGTAAGAGAAGGGACATTTATCTTGCTCTCATGAGACTGATGATGAGCTCCTCTGACAAATGGCACAGCCCAGAGAACAGAGCAAATAAAAAATACTGTGACATGAATCTGATGTACAAATGCTTCACCTGTCTGTCTTTACCTGCCTTTACAAAAATACACAGTATTTGCATTTTGTTTCTGTTACACTTCCAAGTTCTAACACATTTTTTTTCCTCCCTTTAATAATAAAGTCAAGATAAATGTTCAACACATTTATGAATTTAAGTTAATTAAGGGTGTGCGAAAGTGATTTTATAATGGTTAAAAGGTTTATTAAAAACATGACAGAACGATTAATCTAATCAAATCTATGTTTTATAATTAAGAATATTAAATTCTCTTGAATATTTTGATATAATGTAGACTAGCATTCAAAAGTTTGTGGTTAGTAAGGTTTTTAAAAAATAAATACTTTAAGACTTTCACATTGTTACAAAAAATTAATTTTTGTAACCAAAAAAATTTCAATCAAATGCTGTTCTTTTGAACTTCATCAAAGAATCCTGAAAAATGCATCATGGTTTCCACAAAAATATTATGCAGCACAAAATCAGCATATTAGAATGATTTCTGAAGACTGGAGTGATGGCTGGTTATTCAGAATAAATGACAAATTATCGCATTACATTTTAAAATGTTTTACAGTTATTTTAAATTGTAATATTATTTCACAATATTAGTGCTTTTAATTAGATATTTTTAAAAAAAAGTTTTGTAATCAAATAAATGCAGTTTTGTCAAGTATAAGAACTTCTTTACCAGCCCCAAACTTTAGAACTCTAATGTATATGTAATGAAAAGTATTAAGATACATAATAAGAAAGATGTAATGAAGATATACAAACTCAATTACTAGGCCTATAATTGCAACTGGTCAGGAATTCACACAATTCAGCACTGGGAGACCAAATAGCAGGGTTAGAATAATAATTCTCATCAAGAATGCAAACGCCGCAAAACAAACGAAGTGAACAAGGTTTATATTTACATGATTGCAGATGAGGTGCCTATAAAAGAGCGTGTAAACTAGAATGTTTATCATGTTCCATTTATAACATACTTTTCCTGTACAAACATCTAATTAACATCTTGAAACAGCGAGATTCACAGCAATAAAACCTAGATTTTAAACAGCTGCAGAATGTCATCTCAACATCCGACAGGAAATACTTAGCTTTTTGTGTGTTTTAACCAGATGAACATGAAGACACACAGACATCTTGGTATGCACACGTTTTTGAGTTCCTTTATTTTATCCTTCACCTTTTATCTGTTTCCGCAGTTTTCTAAACAGACCCCCTACGAAACAAGCTGGGCTCCTACACGCGCATCTTCAGGGTCTGCTGGTCATATGTGTCCATTCTCACAGCTGTGTTTAAACACTCAGTACTTCACAGTTTACCTCAGGCCAAACAACCCCCTGTTCCTTTACTATCAACTGCATATACATTCGGTTTTGATGGGCTCTTAAAACCCCAGGCCCCCCACTGACAGACCCTGACCTACACATGTCTGATGTCATCCAAGTAAAACAAAAATCCCAACTCACACAATAAGCTTCAAACGCCAGAATGAACTTGATGACATCACAGAAAATACTGAAGCCTACTCATAATTGCTTGTGTATGTTTCTCAATGACTTGATGACACCTGGGAAATATCTAAGACCAAAATACAAGGGGGGAAATTCACCAGGTCACATCATTATTTATTTATTTATTTTAAATAGACAAACAATACATACAATTTAAATTGTTATATTTTTGCATTACGGTAATGAGAAAAAGAAATGTTATTATCTGCAGCTAGTTTGCACTTATGGTTTATAGTAGACCACTAATCACCTGGTCAACTACAAAAATTGTGCAAAAAATCTTGATGCTCTTTTAAAAACGTTAGCAAAATATAGTGTTTAATTGCTGGTTTAGGAGCGAAATGCGACACTAATATTTTATTGAAAGATTATTGCGAGATTTACCCATTTCAGCAAACTGATGCATTTGTATATTCATTTCAAACTGGATTCACCCATTGGGCTATAATGCAGCTTTCTGTAAAATATAGCTTAAAGGAATAGTTCACCCAAAAAGTGATGCATTTGTATAAGAAAAATATCCATATTTACAACTTTATAAACCGTAATGTCAAGCTTCCTCTAACTGTCATTCTAAGAGAAGACTGGAGTTCCTTTGCTGTAAACTAATCTTGTTTCTCGCAAGACTACTTTATTCTTGCTGGAGCTTCTGCAGTCTCTCGTGAACGCACGTACGACAGTTAGTGGAAGCTAGAGATTACAGTTTATAAAGTTGTAAATATGGATATTTTTCTTACACAAATGCATTGGTCCACTTCAGAAGGCCTTTATTCACCCCTCGGAGCTGTGTGGAGCACTTTTTATGATGGATGGATGCACTTTTTTGAGCTTCAAAATCTCAACCCCCATTCACTGCCATTTATAAAGCTTTATATTTTAATATGACTCCAATTGTATTCGTCTGAATGAAAAAGGTGGGTGAGTAAATCATAGGGTAATTTTCAATTTTGGGTGAACTATCCCTTTAAGATAACTTAAAACAACATATCTCCATCATTTAAGAAGATAAGTAATTTTTTTCACACACTGTTTGTCAGTCAATCAAAATTATCATTAAATGAGGTTGTTGTAGATATTACCCAGATAGAGAGGCAGGCACATAACAAAATATGGCTTCCAATTCCATTACTAGAGAGATTTACTAGGCTATGTCATCAACCGAGTCATTTTGGACTTTTGAAACTGACAAAGCTGCCCACAGGCACATTACATCATATGCGGAAGTCGGGGCACGCTCACTGAAGGCATGCAGGGTTGGAGAGAAGCTCTACACCCTAATCTGGCAAGCCCCAGCACCTGCCTATCTCAGGACACTGCTTTAACAGGTCCCTCAGAGTTTGTGTGTGAGAGTCTCACAGAGATTCTACAAGTGTTGAGCACAGCACAGATCTAGGGCTCCTATGATCCAATAGTAATAAATCAACTATCCCTTTAAGATAACTTAAAACAACATATCTCCATCATTTAAGAAGATAAGTAATTTTTTTCACACACTGTTTGTCAGTCAATCAAAATTATCATTAAATGAGGTTGTTGTAGATATTACCCAGATAGAGAGGCAGGCACATAACTAAATATGGCTTCCAATTCCATTACTAGAGAGATTTACTAGGCTATGTCATCAACCGAGTCATTTTGGACTTTTGAAACTGACAAAGCTGCCCACAGGCACATTACATCATATGCGGAAGTCGGGGCACGCTCACTGAAGGCATGCAAGGTTGGAGAGAAGCTCTACACCCTAATCTGGCAAGCCCCAGCACCTGCCTATCTCAGGACACTGCTTTAACAGGTCCCTCAGAGTTTGTGTGTGAGAGTCTCACAGAGATTCTACAAGTGTTGAGCACAGCACAGATCTAGGACTCCTATGATCCAATAGTAATAAATCAACAGTGGGCGAAGGTAGCTGAGCATGTACTTTGTCAGTACAGAGCGAATTCTTTCCTGCTGATCCCAGAATAGATCCTTCTCACACTTTTACACTACTGCCAGAGTGATGACTACATCCAGATCAGGTTGAGGTTTTTCCTCAGCCAATGTTGACACTGTAAGTTTAGCATGCTTGAAGTTTAGACTCATCATTCCTCACCACTCTGAGCATTTACCTTTTGTTGCCTTTTACAATTTTTCACATTCAGACTCTTTTACAGCCAGACCAAGACAGCTAGCACTACCTTTGCAACTGGAGCTATAGGCTACAATCAGACAATTTTATATATATATATATATATATATATATATATATATATTGCACTTATGGTTTATAGTAGACCACTAATCACCTGGTCAACTACAAAAATTGTGCAAAAAATCTTGATGCTCTTTTAAAAACGTTAGCAAAATATAGTGTTTAATTGCTGGTTTAGGAGCGAAATGCGACACTAATATTTTATTGAAAGATTATTGCGAGATTTACCCATTTCAGCAAACTGATGCATTTGTATATTCATTTCAAACTGGATTCACCCATTGGGCTATAATGCAGCTTTCTGTAAAATATAGCTTAAAGGAATAGTTCACCCAAAAAGTGATGCATTTGTATAAGAAAAATATCCATATTTACAACTTTATAAACCGTAATGTCAAGCTTCCTCTAACTGTCATTCTAAGAGAAGACTGGAGTTCCTTTGCTGTAAACTAATCTTGTTTCTCGCAAGACTACTTTATTCTTGCTGGAGCTTCTGCAGTCTCTCGTGAACGCACGTACGACAGTTAGTGGAAGCTAGAGATTACAGTTTATAAAGTTGTAAATATGGATATTTTTCTTACACAAATGCATTGGTCCACTTCAGAAGGCCTTTATTCACCCCTCGGAGCTGTGTGGAGCACTTTTTATGATGGATGGATGCACTTTTTTGAGCTTCAAAATCTCAACCCCCATTCACTGCCATTTATAAAGCTTTATATTTTAATATGACTCCAATTGTATTCATCTGAATGAAAAAGGTGGGTGAGTAAATCATAGGGTAATTTTCAATTTTGGGTGAACTATCCCTTTAAGATAACTTAAAACAACATATCTCCATCATTTAAGAAGATAAGTAATTTTTTTCACACACTGTTTGTCAGTCAATCAAAATTATCATTAAATGAGGTTGTTGTAGATATTACCCAGATAGAGAGGCAGGCACATAACAAAATATGGCTTCCAATTCCATTACTAGAGAGATTTACTAGGCTATGTCATCAACCGAGTCATTTTGGACTTTTGAAACTGACAAAGCTGCCCACAGGCACATTACATCATATGCGGAAGTCGGGGCACGCTCACTGAAGGCATGCAGGGTTGGAGAGAAGCTCTACACCCTAATCTGGCAAGCCCCAGCACCTGCCTATCTCAGGACACTGCTTTAACAGGTCCCTCAGAGTTTGTGTGTGAGAGTCTCACAGAGATTCTACAAGTGTTGAGCACAGCACAGATCTAGGACTCCTATGATCCAATAGTAATAAATCAACAGTGGGCGAAGGTAGCTGAGCATGTACTTTGTCAGTACAGAGCGAATTCTTTCCTGCTGATCCCAGAATAGATCCTTCTCACACTTTTACACTACTGCCAGAGTGATGACTACATCCAGATCAGGTTGAGGTTTTTCCTCAGCCAATGTTGACACTGTAAGTTTAGGATGCTTGAAGTTTAGACTCATCATTCCTCACCACTCTGAGCATTTACCTTTTGTTGCCTTTTACAATTTTTCACATTCAGACTCTTTTACAGCCAGACCAAGACAGCTAGCACTACCTTTGCAACTGGAGCTATGGGCTACAATCAGACAATTTTATATATATATATATATATATATATAAAGTTAGTTTTATCACTGCAACTATTTGTTTTTATCTATCCAGTGCATATATCAGAGAGCCAGTGCCACTGCTGCCAGTGTGAACACTACCCACTTATGTGCAATCACACCGATGAAAGGTGAGGTATAGGCCTCGTATCTCCGGGCTAAAATTTCCAAGGCTAAGTGCTGGGATGCTAATAATGCTCTTTGAAGTGCAAGCAGCAAGCAACAAAAAGAGGAGGAGCTTTTCCTTTTTCCATTCAGCAGAGAATTCCACACAGGAGGTCATGAATGTTACCAAAATTACAAAATAAATTCATGTTGGGCCACAAAATCATATCACTTGCATGTTAAAACCGCTAGCTAATGCTACAGGCTCAGATCTGCTAATGCTATAGGACAACATAGCACAAACTAATAATAACAATACGTATATTACTACTAATAATGAGTAAAATAATCCGTTTTGAATGAAATATACACTAATGTTTAAAAGTTTGAGATTTGTAATAATTTTAATGTTTTTGAAAGAAATCTCTTATGCTTAACAAGGCTGTATTTAATTGATCAAAAAATTATTATAATTTAAAATAACCATTTTCTTTAAAATATTTAAAATGTAACTAATTTGCAATGCAAAAGCTGTACTCCAGACTTCAGAGTCTCATGATCCTTCAGAAA
>NW_015505398.1:2275575-2285981 GCF_001515645.1 Sinocyclocheilus grahami | reverse complement strand
ACACACACACACACACACACACACACAGCCCTGCAGGCAAAAGGACAGGATCCATTTACACATTTTACATATTACACCTCCTTAACTTCAAAGTCATATGCAAAGCATCATCCATGTACTTTCAGTTATTTGCACCCACAGCAATAAATGTGTGCTCAGAATAAGATGAACTGTACACATAAGGGTAAAATCAAACAATTCAAATAAAGCGTATCATGACTGTGATTCTGACTTGTGAAATCAGGACTGCTATGGTTGTATTGGGATGTTTGGTCACCCTTGGGCAACAACACAGCATGCACAAACAAAGACCCTAAAAGGCTTCCTAAAAAATTCACTGGCATATGCATACATGTACATTTGAGAAACCCAGAGGCCACACACAGACTCTGAGAGAGGTTAACCTCTAGTTTCCTCTCAGGGTTAAGAGATGTTTGTCTGCTCACATTCCCTCCATCATCTGCTGTCATCAATCAATCCACCCATATCAGTGCATGACAGAAAAGAAAACAAGACTGAAAAAAACACAGGAGAAGAAAGGGAAAGGACGTAAGAGAAGGGACATTTATCTTGCTCTCATGAGACTGATGATGAGCTCCTCTGACAAATGGCACAGCCCAGAGAACAGAGCAAATAAAAAATACTGTGACATGAATCTGATGTACAAATGCTTCACCTGTCTGTCTTTACCTGCCTTTACAAAAATACACAGTATTTGCATTTTGTTTCTGTTACACTTCCAAGTTCTAACACATTTTTTTTCCTCCCTTTAATAATAAAGTCAAGATAAATGTTCAACACATTTATGAATTTAAGTTAATTAAGGGTGTGCGAAAGTGATTTTATAATGGTTAAAAGGTTTATTAAAAACATGACAGAACGATTAATCTAATCAAATCTATGTTTTATAATTAAGAATATTAAATTCTCTTGAATATTTTGATATAATGTAGACTAGCATTCAAAAGTTTGTGGTTAGTAAGGTTTTTAAAAAATAAATACTTTAAGACTTTCACATTGTTACAAAAAATTAATTTTTGTAACCAAAAAAATTTCAATCAAATGCTGTTCTTTTGAACTTCATCAAAGAATCCTGAAAAATGCATCATGGTTTCCACAAAAATATTATGCAGCACAAAATCAGCATATTAGAATGATTTCTGAAGACTGGAGTGATGGCTGGTTATTCAGAATAAATGACAAATTATCGCATTACATTTTAAAATGTTTTACAGTTATTTTAAATTGTAATATTATTTCACAATATTAGTGCTTTTAATTAGATATTTTTAAAAAAAAGTTTTGTAATCAAATAAATGCAGTTTTGTCAAGTATAAGAACTTCTTTACCAGCCCCAAACTTTAGAACTCTAATGTATATGTAATGAAAAGTATTAAGATACATAATAAGAAAGATGTAATGAAGATATACAAACTCAATTACTAGGCCTATAATTGCAACTGGTCAGGAATTCACACAATTCAGCACTGGGAGACCAAATAGCAGGGTTAGAATAATAATTCTCATCAAGAATGCAAACGCCGCAAAACAAACGAAGTGAACAAGGTTTATATTTACATGATTGCAGATGAGGTGCCTATAAAAGAGCGTGTAAACTAGAATGTTTATCATGTTCCATTTATAACATACTTTTCCTGTACAAACATCTAATTAACATCTTGAAACAGCGAGATTCACAGCAATAAAACCTAGATTTTAAACAGCTGCAGAATGTCATCTCAACATCCGACAGGAAATACTTAGCTTTTTGTGTGTTTTAACCAGATGAACATGAAGACACACAGACATCTTGGTATGCACACGTTTTTGAGTTCCTTTATTTTATCCTTCACCTTTTATCTGTTTCCGCAGTTTTCTAAACAGACCCCCTACGAAACAAGCTGGGCTCCTACACGCGCATCTTCAGGGTCTGCTGGTCATATGTGTCCATTCTCACAGCTGTGTTTAAACACTCAGTACTTCACAGTTTACCTCAGGCCAAACAACCCCCTGTTCCTTTACTATCAACTGCATATACATTCGGTTTTGATGGGCTCTTAAAACCCCAGGCCCCCCACTGACAGACCCTGACCTACACATGTCTGATGTCATCCAAGTAAAACAAAAATCCCAACTCACACAATAAGCTTCAAACGCCAGAATGAACTTGATGACATCACAGAAAATACTGAAGCCTACTCATAATTGCTTGTGTATGTTTCTCAATGACTTGATGACACCTGGGAAATATCTAAGACCAAAATACAAGGGGGGAAATTCACCAGGTCACATCATTATTTATTTATTTATTTTAAATAGACAAACAATACATACAATTTAAATTGTTATATTTTTGCATTACGGTAATGAGAAAAAGAAATGTTATTATCTGCAGCTAGTTTGCACTTATGGTTTATAGTAGACCACTAATCACCTGGTCAACTACAAAAATTGTGCAAAAAATCTTGATGCTCTTTTAAAAACGTTAGCAAAATATAGTGTTTAATTGCTGGTTTAGGAGCGAAATGCGACACTAATATTTTATTGAAAGATTATTGCGAGATTTACCCATTTCAGCAAACTGATGCATTTGTATATTCATTTCAAACTGGATTCACCCATTGGGCTATAATGCAGCTTTCTGTAAAATATAGCTTAAAGGAATAGTTCACCCAAAAAGTGATGCATTTGTATAAGAAAAATATCCATATTTACAACTTTATAAACCGTAATGTCAAGCTTCCTCTAACTGTCATTCTAAGAGAAGACTGGAGTTCCTTTGCTGTAAACTAATCTTGTTTCTCGCAAGACTACTTTATTCTTGCTGGAGCTTCTGCAGTCTCTCGTGAACGCACGTACGACAGTTAGTGGAAGCTAGAGATTACAGTTTATAAAGTTGTAAATATGGATATTTTTCTTACACAAATGCATTGGTCCACTTCAGAAGGCCTTTATTCACCCCTCGGAGCTGTGTGGAGCACTTTTTATGATGGATGGATGCACTTTTTTGAGCTTCAAAATCTCAACCCCCATTCACTGCCATTTATAAAGCTTTATATTTTAATATGACTCCAATTGTATTCGTCTGAATGAAAAAGGTGGGTGAGTAAATCATAGGGTAATTTTCAATTTTGGGTGAACTATCCCTTTAAGATAACTTAAAACAACATATCTCCATCATTTAAGAAGATAAGTAATTTTTTTCACACACTGTTTGTCAGTCAATCAAAATTATCATTAAATGAGGTTGTTGTAGATATTACCCAGATAGAGAGGCAGGCACATAACTAAATATGGCTTCCAATTCCATTACTAGAGAGATTTACTAGGCTATGTCATCAACCGAGTCATTTTGGACTTTTGAAACTGACAAAGCTGCCCACAGGCACATTACATCATATGCGGAAGTCGGGGCACGCTCACTGAAGGCATGCAGGGTTGGAGAGAAGCTCTACACCCTAATCTGGCAAGCCCCAGCACCTGCCTATCTCAGGACACTGCTTTAACAGGTCCCTCAGAGTTTGTGTGTGAGAGTCTCACAGAGATTCTACAAGTGTTGAGCACAGCACAGATCTAGGACTCCTATGATCCAATAGTAATAAATCAACAGTGGGCGAAGGTAGCTGAGCATGTACTTTGTCAGTACAGAGCGAATTCTTTCCTGCTGATCCCAGAATAGATCCTTCTCACACTTTTACACTACTGCCAGAGTGATGACTACATCCAGATCAGGTTGAGGTTTTTCCTCAGCCAATGTTGACACTGTAAGTTTAGGATGCTTGAAGTTTAGACTCATCATTCCTCACCACTCTGAGCATTTACCTTTTGTTGCCTTTTACAATTTTTCACATTCAGACTCTTTTACAGCCAGACCAAGACAGCTAGCACTACCTTTGCAACTGGAGCTATAGGCTACAATCAGACAATTTTATATATATATATATATATATATATAAAGTTAGTTTTATCACTGCAACTATTTGTTTTTATCTATCCAGTGCATATATCAGAGAGCCAGTGCCACTGCTGCCAGTGTGAACACTACCCACTTATGTGCAGTCACACCGATGAAAGGTGAGGTATAGGCCTCGTATCTCCGGGCTAAAATTTCCAAGGCTAAGTGCTGGGATGCTAATAATGCTCTTTGAAGTGCAAGCAGCAAGCAACAAAAAGAGGAGGAGCTTTTCCATTTTCCATTTCCACACAGGAGGTCATGAATGGTTACCAAAATTACAAAATAAATTCATGTTGGGCCACAAAATCATATCACTTGCATGTTAAAACCGCTAGCTAATGCTACAGGCTCAGATCTGCTAATGCTATAGGACAACATAGCACAAACTAATAATAACAATACTTATATTACTACTAATAATGAGTAAAATAATCCGTTTTGAATGAAATATACACTAATGTTTAAAAGTTTGAGATTTGTAATAATTTTAATGTTTTTGAAAGAAATCTCTTATGCTTAACAAGGCTGTATTTAATTGATCAAAAAATTATTATAATTTAAAATAACCATTTTCTTTAAAATATTTCAAATGTAACTAATTTGCAATGCAAAAGCTGTACTCCAGACTTCAGAGTCTCATGATCCTTCAGAAACATTTCTTCTTATTATCAAAGTTGAAAATTGTTGTGCTGCCTATTATTTTTCTGGAAACCGTAATGCATTTTTTTTCAGGATTCCTTGATGAACATAATGTTCGAAAGAACAGCACTTATGTAAAGTTATGTATTGTTCTATTTAATGCATCCTTGCTGAATAAAAATAAATAACTCTCACTCCAAACTTTTAAACAGTAGTGAACCTGAATTAAATAATTATTGAATACGCTTTTTTAAAAATTGCATTCACCATTTTGAATTTATTTTTTCATAAGCTCACCATAATGTATTCTTACCACGAAAGATACATGCAATTCTGCCTCCAAATTTGGTTAAAATATGTATTTTATAAGGCAGCATCAATTCAAATGCTGCCTCCATAGGCACGTCACTAGGTTTTGAGCAAGCATCTCATCCGTCAGCTCTGCTATTTATAGAAAAAAAGGATGTCTCACAGTAGTTGAATCTTTTTTGGCAGCTTTACCAAGAAGGATCACCTGAACGGTAAGTTGCCAGGATGAGAGCAAATGAATGAGGGAAAAACGTATGTGTAAGACTACACGTCAGTGAGCCTCAATTACTCTGTACCAGGGTTCCTCAATAGGCGGCCCGCGGGCCACATCCGGCCCATGAGAGAAAAAAGTTTGGCCCGCGCTAATTTCAAATATATTTTTTCATAAGCTCACCATAATGTATTCTTACCACGAAAGATACATGCAATTCTGCCTCCAAATTTGGTTAAAATATGTATTTTATAAGGCAGCATCAATTCAAATGCTGCCTCCATAGGCGCGTCACTAGGTTTTGAGCAAGCATCTCATCCGTCAGCTCTGCTATTTATAGAAAAAAGGATGTCTCACAGTAGTTGAATCTTTTTTGGCAGCTTTACCAAGAAGGATCACCTGAACGGTAAGTTGCCAGGATGAGAGCAAATGAATGAGGGAAAAACGTATGTGTAAGACTACACGTCAGTGAGCCTCAATTACTCAATAAGGCGTTTGATTCGCCCTTAAATAGGCGGCCCGCGGGCCACATCCGGCCCATGAGAGAAAAAAGTTTGGCCCGCGCTAATTTCAAATAATGTGGCATGAAAATTCAAACACAGCATCAGAAAGCTACATCAACTAACATAGTGTCTACACCGGACCTGAGCGGCGCGACGCAATAAAATACAAGAACTCATTATAATCAGTGATGCTGCCTTGGATGCGGCGCGACACGACAAATCCCCAACAGTAAACTGCTGACTCGTTCTATTTATAATGTACTGACATAACATTCAAATGATTTGCAATGCTTTGTCGCGTCCAGTGTCGATACGATGTGGCAGCAAAAAAATGGCGAGTGTGTAGAAAAGAAAAGTGGACACAGAAAATGTGTCTGTGAGTGAGTGAGTGAGTGACTGATATCTTTGTTATGGAATACAAAACTAATTGAGGAACCCTGCTCTATACTGTACTTGTGTGACTGTAGTGCAAGACCGCTTGTGTGTGTGTGTGTCTGCTGTAAACCTTGATTGAGTTATGTTGAGGAATTCCTCATCTCCTAGTTAATGCAAACATTGAGCTGGCATAATACACACCCCCACCAACAGCCTGGTTCTCAGTTGTCTTGTCTGAGCTGATTTATCTGTGCTGGAAAGCTTTGAACTTGCTGTGAGTCAAAAAGCTTAATTTGGCTGGAAGGACACATTGATTCAGACAATACAGGGAATGATACCAGACGTCAGTGGATTTCAGGCACGTGAATATGTTTTGTGTGCTCTGCGTGTGTCTGTGCATGTCTGAATTAGTCATTCTTGCCTTCACCTGTTGAAGGTGGCTTAGAGCAACACACACACACACACACTCACACATAAACACATAAAGATGTATTTACGTGTTCACTAATGCAGAAAATTCCAGCCACTGAAACGCATACATTTACTTAGCCATCTAAATGTGAGATTTATACATAATCTGAAAGCGGAAATAGCTTTCCATTGATGTATGGTTTGTTAGGATAGGACAATATTTGGCAGAGATACAACTATTTGAAAATATGGAATCTGAGGGTGCAAACAAATCAAAATATTGATAAAATCGCCTTTAAAGTTGTCCAAATGAAGTTCTTAGCAATGCATATTACTAATCAAATATTAAGTTTTAATACATTTACTGTAGGAAATTTACAAAATATCTTCATGGAACATGATCTTTACTTAATATCCTAATGATTTTTGGCATAAAAGAAAAATCAATAATTTTGACCCATACAATGTATTTTTGGCTATTGCTACAAATATACCCCAGCGACTTAAGACTGGTTTTGTGGTCCAGGGTCACACACACACACACACATATACATATATATATATATATATATATATACACATATAGCTAGAGCTAATTTTGCTAACTACAAACTAATCATAAGCTAAAACAAAACTTGTTAACATTTTATAATAAGGTCTCATTAGTAAACCTTAGATAATGCATTAACTAACAATGAGCAACACATTTGTTAAAGTTAGTTAATTAAAATACAATATGTTTAGAACATATTTTTTAGGGATGCAACAATACCAGCAGTTTTTTTTTAAATCAATGCGGAATTTCTATACTTCTGTTTGTTGAATATGATCTACTAAATATAGACAACTTAATTTTAATGAAAAATAACAAATGAAAAAATATGTAATCATAATCTATGACAAAAATACTATTATTAACTATGTTAGTGAATAATTTAGCAGCAAAAGTTATTCTGGAAAAATCATGAGTGCACAATTTTATCAAATCTAAACATTTAGTGAAATAACATTATTTAGTGTGGAACAAATAAAAGTGAGTAAGTGTAGGACTAAATCTGGTAAAATGTTACACATTGCTCTTTGTATTGTTGTAAAATACATTAATGAAAACAAGTATGTAAATGTATTTATATATAAATATAAACTATCAAATTAAAAGACATTTCTTTTAAATGTATAGCACAGTAATGAAGGCAGCAACATATGATAGATAGGAGTCCTATTTATCATATGTTGCTGCCTCCATTACTGTGCTATACATTAGATTAGTAATAGCCTTTTTTGTTCTGTCTTATCATAGGACAGAACAAGAAACGCTATAAATAATCTTTCATTGCGCAAAAGTATTATAATATGAACAGTTTTAAATCTCAGTTATTGTGCGCTCTTGGAGAGAGTTTCATCGTCTTGACTGTCGTAACCGAACGTTAAATACTGAATGCAGGATGACAGACAGCCGCAGCGGAGAGAAGAGTTTATGTGTAATTGAATTGAATGACTTAAATATTCATCTATACCTCACATTAAACTATAGAACGGCTTTTGAACACTTGAACTTTGCACTTTATGGTGCTTTATAATGTTTTTGTGCTTTCATGGGGCTTAACAATAACACAGAATAGTATACGCACAATATCGGATTTGGATCGGTTCGTCTGACCGATACCCGATCTGGCAGAAAATGCCAGTATCGGAGCCGATACCGAGTATGGGATCGATGCATCCCTAATATTTTTCATTGTTCTGTCATGTCAACTAATGTTGTGTTATAGTGGTAGTTATTACAAGGTGTTACTTTTTTTAGAATAAAAAATTAGTTTTTATATAAAGTTAATATTTTTTATTCAAAAAAATTAACACCTTACAATTACATATACATATATATATATATATATATATATTATTTTTTAGAAAGTACAAAAGTCAGATTTAGCTTGCGTCAGTATAGTCTCCTAAGTACAGTAAACCCACACACAGAAAGGGTGCAACTACTATGACGGGAGGTGCTAAACTAGCAGCCATGATTTTCATTAACTTTTACTACTACTTCTTCAAAAAGAGAAAGATAGGTGAAAAGAAAAAATGATCCCTCCCTTCCCCCTTGTCCCTCTGTCTCCTTCAAAACAATGACCCCATTCACAGATTCCTGCAGTGGGGCCATGATCTGGTTAAAATATCTCCCTGTCGGACATGTCCTTTGTTAGGAGACAAACTTCTTTTTTCTTTTTTGTCATGGGCATGGTGAATGGCTGACAACAGACTTACCTACACACCATTAAGCCAGTCCTCCTTTGATAGCAAAAGACGCCCAGGGCTATGAACAGAGAGGGGCGGGTGCTGAAAAAATGAGAGAAAGGAGGGAAGGAGGACAGCGAGAGAAAAGATGATAAGGAAGAAAAGAAGACCAAAGCGGTTTCTGAAGTTCAACTTCCTCTATTTTTTTTTCTTTGCAAAGATGTTTAAGTTAAAAAAGCATTCATTCAGAAGAATCAGGGCCTAGCAAATACGACAGAGAGAAGCTTAACTTTTCTAAAAGAAGTGAAGAAAGGACTACAAATGGCCACAAATTCCCTGCGTGTTTTCCAGCCAGGATATATAACTAATCCTGTACACAAGGAGAGCGTGAAAGATTGGAATTGTAAAAACAAGGAAATGAGAAAATTCATAACGTACTGCTACACACAAGACAAGAAAAGATTGAGTGTGGCCTGAGGCAGACAAACAAAAGCTTGAAAGCAAAGATGAAAGCTATCCCTTGATTCTTTTGTATATTACTTTCTACTTGTTTTTCTTTGTCCCACTGCAGACTGCCAACTGACAGGTGGTTGTTTTAGAAATACTTTAGCACCACTCTAATCACTGTGTCTGTGTGTGTACGGTCACATATCCTCATGTCTTGCCTGAGAACAGCACAATTCATATGTAATGTGACCAGATGTGCCAGTCTGTTAGAAGTCAGAGGTCAGGAATCAAAGTCTCTTGTAAAAAGGGTTGAAGAAAGTCACAGCGATGGGGGAAGGAGAGATGGATGATGGGATTTAGGAAGTGAACCAGGTGTTACCAGGAGTTGTGCGGGCACTGCACTTGTGTGTTCTGCTTTGTATCAAAGTTCTTCTCACTGTTGTTTGGAAATACATCTGGAAGGACTACAGGAAAACATATAATTACTGACATTAATGCTCAAATGTGCCACACTGGTATTTACTAACAGCAATAACGTCTCGGTTACGTATGTAACCCTCGTTCCCTGAAGGAGGGAACGGAGACGTCATGTCGGAGGACCGACGAATTGGGATCTCGCTTAGCGGGACCAATCTACTTCGAGTGTAAACTAAACGAGCCAATGCACATTGGCATGCGATTATTGCATCCAGCTGCTGCTGATCACAGCGTGAGTATAAGTAGGCAGCAGGTACAGCGCATATTCAGGTTTTCACTGAGGAGCCGAGCCGGTGACCCGGCCACTCACCGGTGGTACAGGAGCTGTGGCGACGGGACGTGACGTCTCCGTTCCCTCCTTCAGGGAACAAGGGTTACATACGTAACCGAGACGTTCCCTTTCAGTCGGTCACTCTCGACATCACGTCAGAGGACCGACGAATTGGGATCCTACCAAAAGGCCACAGCTACCGCCCCTTCCAGTGTCCTGTGGAAGCCAACTACGCCCCTACTTTTTGGCGTAGGCCAGGGCCTGCACAAGAGGACCAGCTACTGCTACTATGGCACTACCCACTGAGTAGACTGGATAACACTGGGGAAATGCACCCGTTCTACTTGGAACAAGGACGTTACGGAAGCTTGAACATTCCCGAAGGAGGTTTCGGAGCTATACATATATGGACATCCCTTAGGTGCATATGGAAGAATGGAGGTGATTGAACCCTCTTGGAATGGCAGAAGTCTGCCGGGGAAACACGGGCTCAAGGCTATACCGTGGACTTTACACATATGAGATCCACTTAGGTCTTACATATGGAACCCAGCCTTCTACCGGTTCTCGAGG
>NW_015505398.1:2266128-2273927 GCF_001515645.1 Sinocyclocheilus grahami | reverse complement strand
GACGTCGAGAGTGACCGACTGAAAGGGAACCAGAAATGAAACAAAAGCATTCTGGTTACTATTGATGAAAGCTGTATGAATGTTAAGTCATTTCCATTTAAAGAGACAGAGGAAAAGCAAATATCTGACCAAGTTTTAATGACATGAACTAACCACTTCACCTCAGATTGTTACCTTAAAAAACACCAACAAGTATCCAAGAAACTGCATGCATATTTAAAATCCTTTTCTGCTGAAATGGCATTTAAAAGAAAATAATAAGGGGAGTGGGAGGACAGAGGGAGATGACAAGGAATAGATGTGACCGGACACGTCGGTCGTTGGTTTGCAGCTGGCAGCCACTGATTGTTATCACTCACTCTAATGTCAGGCTGATTGGCATTGAATAGTGCTTGTTGGCTGCAACAAATCATAGCTTGTCCTAACACTGGTTGGGGTGTGGGGTGGGGGTTTAACTGTGAGACTGGACACACCCGATGTCAGTGGTGCTTTTTTTTATAACAAGACCAAGCAGGTGCTGAAGATGCTTAATTGAGTGAATCATCACCTGCTCTATCTCCACAAAATACACCCACTACTTCAAACCACAAACACCCACAATTAACTCAGCGTGGCTTTCAGCCAACACATCTGCTTGATGCTAAGGACCAGTAGCACATCTGAACATACAGCATGATACCGGCATGCACATCTACACAGGATGCAACTGCTACATAAATCAAATATTGTACATATAAAAGTCTTATGACAAATCAATTTAAAGGATAAGTTCACTTCCAGAATTAGAATTTTTCCTGATCCAAAATGTTTTCTTTCCTCAGTCAAAAAGAAATTAAGGTTTCTGATGAAAACATTTCAGGATTTTTCTCCATATAGTGGACTTCAATGGGGATCAATGGGTTGAAGGTCCAAGTTGCCGTTTCAGTGCAGCTTCAAAGGGCTCTACAAGGTCTTATCTAGCGAACGAACGGTCATTTTCTAAAAAAATTGAAATTGAAATTTCACCACAAATGGTCGACTTGCATTAGCTCGACCTCACACATTACGTAATCACGCACATGTGACATGGGCGGAAGTACCAACCTAGTATTTACAAAGCGAACGTGCAAATAAAATCAAACACCCTTTACAAAAAAAAGTAAAACAACAATGTCGGATGATTTTGTAGTTGGAGGAGAAATTTTTCGCCCCAACCCTACCTTTTCGAACCGAAGTACACAGACGAAGAACTAACCGCGCTTGACGTTTCCAACGTGATTATGCAATTCGTGAAGACACGCATGCCCATCACAGAACTAGTTCAAGACGAGCATTTGTGGTTAAAAAGTGTATACATTTTTATTTTTTTTAGAAAATTACCAATCGTTTAGCTAGATAAGACCCTTATTCCTCGGCTAGGATCGTGTAGAGTCCTTTGAAGCTGCACTGAAACTGCAATTTGCACCTTAAACCCATTGGCCAATACTGAAGCCCATTATATGGAGAAAAATCCTGGAATGTTTTCTTCAAAAACCTTCATTTCTTTTTGACTGAAGAAAGAAAGACATGTACATCATGGATGACATGACGGTGAGTCAATTATCAGGAAATTTTTATTCTGGAAGTGAACTAATTTTTCAAGAGGTAAATGTTAGGTTTATAAATATTGAGTGTGGAAGCTGAAGCTGCATGAAAGATGGAGGCGCTGTTGCTGTCATTTGCTCTTAAAGGGGTCATATGACATTGCTAAAAAAGAACATTATTTTATGTATTTGGTATAATGAAATGTGTTTATGCGGTTTAAGGTTAAAAAACACATTATTTTCCACATACTGTACATTATTGTTTCTCCTCTATGCCCCGCCTTTCTGAAATGCGTCGATTTTTACAAAGCTCATCGGTCTGAAAAGCGAGGTGTGCTCCGATTGGCCAGCTATCTAGTGCATTGTGATTGGCCGAATACTTCAAGCGTGTGACAGAAATGTTACGCCCCTTACCATACTGTGATGCCGTGTCCCGGCGCAACGAGACAAAACCAATCAAATCCATGACAAACGAGGCATTTGTAGCATCCAGTGGTACTGATTATAATGACTTATGCTGTCTTTTTACGCGTTGCGTTGCATCGCGCCGTGTAAACATAAAACCATATCTGCATTTGTGATCGGAGAAATGACAAACTACAAGCGCTACTCTACACTGATCAAAACTTTGAATTTTTAATCATCATTGGCAAATACTTTAAATATGAAAATGTACTTACAGGCTGCGAGTCAGCATTATTTGTCAGAACACTGGCATTGTAGGCTACTCTGCCAGGAAACAGTCCTTGTCCTCCGTAAAATGCGCTGCACACATCTGAATATTTGGTTTGAACTGTTCTGGAACAGTGTTGTAAATACAACTTAACCACTGATTTCTATTGGAGGAGACAAGGAAACCAGAGCGGGCAATGCATGTCCTCTTTTGGAAGGCCAAACAAAGTAGTTTCGCTTTCACAACGAAACACAGCATCTCCATGACATGGTGGCGGCGACAGCAACAACGCTACAGCGAGAATCAAAGTTACGCCTTCTTTCTTTGTGTGAACATTTGGGCGGTGTTATGCAAATCTTCCCACACAGTGACGTAGACATGTGGGGGCATGTTTAAATGAGGCATTTTAGGAGGGTGTGGACGAGTCTTAACTTTTATAAAGAATATCTCTTTGGGTTTGAGACGTTAATCTTTGCAACTTTAGGGATCTTATCTATTCACGAACAGCTTGTAACACTCCAAAGAGAAAGGAAAACTTGAAATCGCATCATATGACCCCTTTAAAATACTAAATATTTTTGGTCATACAGATAAGAGTAATACATCTTTCGAATCTGTAAAGACTCTACTATGGCTGCCCTCGACTAAAGATTTTTCTGGTGGACTAGTCATTAATTTTAAGCATTAGTCGACTAATCACACATTTATTACTAAACCATTTAAATCATTATAATGAGCCTTTAATTAACATGGCTTGTCATCTGAAATATGTAAAGACTCATTTATTTGTTTATTACTTTTATTTGTGTGCACTCACAATAACAACAAAACAGGATGCGCTTTCTGCCATCACTGTCTTTGTGAACTTGAGCAAGTCACTGTTAAGGGAGTTATTAAGATTGAACCGAATCATTTAAATGGATGATTCATTCAGGAACGAAACACTGTCGCTCAGAGATGCAAAACAGCGCTGTGGCTTTGTTTGGAATGAAACAGAGCAAAAACAGAAAATATGGTGCCTAAAACGTAAGTCTCTTAATATTAACTTCTTGTTTATTGAACTGTTGTATAAAATCAATATCACATTTGTTATCATGCTGACTTTTGTAGAAAAAACGGCACTCTTCGTGTTATATTAACTATATGAAATTATATAAATATATAAATTTTCTGTGCCATATCTTGAATTATGTGATAATTCTAAATGCATTTGAATAGACTGATTCATGCAGTGAAAGAACGCGCACTAGGCTAAACTACTAAGACTTCTTCACGTAATGTATGCGTGCACTCTGTAGGTGTGTTTTGTTTGCTTTTCGCGATATACTCGATAATATCAAATCGCACATCGTTAAAACAAATACGATATTATCGCAAACCATACACAGGGTTCCCACTCTTTCATGAACACCAGATTCAAGGACTTTCAAGTACTTTTTAAAGCACTATTTATTTAATTTCAAGCACCTATCAAATTCACACCCCAGCATATGTAGCATCACGAAAGACCTGTTACAGTACTTAACTTTTCACTTTATGTGATAATTCTAAATGCATTTGAATAGACTGATTCATGCAGTGAAAGAACGCGAAACCCTGATCCATACAGGCAACATGACGAGTCAGTGTTGCTGACTTAATCTCTTAAAGTAAAACCAAAGAAAGCACTAGTGTATCAATACATTATTAAAATGTTAATGCAGCCTCCTTACTGTTTTTCAGTACATACTCATAATCATTACTTCTGTGGTGCACTGTAGCAAGCTTTATGCATGTGCTTGAGCGCTTAGGCTATGAAGGCAATTAAAGGCTCATTATAATGATTTAAATGGTTTATTAATAAATGTGCAATTAGTCGACTAATGCTTAAAATGAACGTCTTTAGTCGAGGGCAGCCCTAGTCTTTTACGATTGTTGCTTGTTAGGCATACGAAAATGATGATCATATCACACTGGGATCTCAGTTGTCATTCATACCAGACTGTACGACAGTCAAGATGAGTTAAAAATGGATGCGCGTGAGAAAACTTGTCCGGAAGTTTTACATTATCCACCCATACACATTCAGTGACTGTGAGCTTCATTACACATGGGGCTGAAATGTTGGCTATCATGAAAAGTATATGAATGGCGGCAATAACAGCATATTTAACAAGAATAGTGTAAGCAGCACACACCCACATGAAAGCAGTGGTGCGACTGGTGTTTATCATAACAAAGGCAACATATCATATGAATTATGTGAGAGGAGGACGGGAGCGCCGGAGTTTATGCGGTTAGAAGAAATCTCTAGCATTAATTCTGATCATGACTTGTCTTGAAAAACGAAGACAGTTTGACGTTCATCATAGGAGGTCACACTGCAAGACTGTGCAGCATTATTTTCTGACACTGCCAGAATTTTGTCTGAGGTTAAATTTGATCGCAACGGCTATTAATTTAGCTGTCAGTGAACATGTCAAACCAGCAATCAAAGACTACAGATTTTAGCCTATGATTATAAGAATCTTTTAGGATTTTCAAAATTTGTCTCAGACGAAGAAATCGTGGCCAAAATAGTACAGTGTGCGCTGGGCTTTACTCTACTAATTACTTCCAAGTAATCTGGCCATGCATTTCTTTCTTTGTGGACAGTGTTTTACCAAAGCAACTTGATTGAAAGTGTACTCGTCTCAAGGCAATCACTTCAGAATTTAGCCAAATATATAAATAACGTACCCTCATAAGAAAAGAAGAGCCATAGAAATGGTGGTACAAATATGTGCTATATTGGTTGGCAAATTTTACTTTCCAATGTGTCATTGCAAGTCACTTTTTCATTCTCATTCCTGCCCTCCAGTCTTGGCTGCCCCGCCAGGCAGTTAGGATGGAGAGATAAAGCAAAGACGGGATGAGCGAGAAAAGTTTGCATACAGCTGTGCAGTGCTGGGCAACAGCTGCAAAGATTGCGGCAGTGGTAACAAGTGATGAGAATTCCTGAAAAAACTTTCAAGGGAAAAGAGGAAAGGTTGAAGGTCACTGTTTCTCAGTAGAGAAAACTGAGTGCTGTCATCCCAGGCTGTCAATCAAACCCTCTGTGAATTTTATGACTGTCAATAACCTTTACACCTATTTGTCCTATTCCCAAGCGCTGTAACACACCTGCACTTGGCCCTAAATGTGCTTACTCTTGATATTTGTGTCAATTATTTCCACACAAATATGTTTCCAAAAATAATAGTTTTTATGAGCCGCCTCCACACCCATTTTTGTCTGTTTCTTTTTCACGCCATACTTTGAGATAACAGAGGAAAGATAATTAGCAGAGAGAAGATAAGCATAACAACAGGAACCAGTATTTTGCAAATTAGCCTCCATTTACCCCAAACATGCTTTGAACTGAGTTAGAGAATAAGACATTGATAAGATTTAACCGATAAGGAGCAGGCGTTTAAAGCGAAGTGGGCAGATAGGTGCCTTGATATGTGTTGGTGAGAGGTGTTAGATACAGTCGTGGTCAGAATTATTGGCACCCTTGGTAAATAAGATCAAAGAAGGCTGTGAAATTAAATCTGCATTGTTAATCATTTTGATCTTTTATTTTTTTTTTTTTATTTAACTAAAACAAATCTCATTCTGAAATAAATATTTTTCTCAAATACACGTTGGATACAATTATTGGTACCCCTAGAAATTCTTATGAGTAAAATATCTGTGAAGTATTTCCATACTTCCATTCATATTTACAATTTTGAGCATACCAGGGTGATTATGAACATGAAATTATCCAGCCATGGCTTCCTGTTTCACAGGAATATAAATTTTTTCCTGTTTTCACAGGACAAACAAAGGCCAGATTCCCTTAATCATCCATCACAATGAGAAAAAACAAAGAATATATTTCTGATGTGCAGCAAAAAATAATTGAGCTTCACAAATTAGAATGTGACTTTAAGAAAAGAGCTAGAGCAGTGAAAATTCTCATTTCCACCATCAGGGCAATAATTAAGAATTTCCAATCAACAGAAAATGTTACAAATCTGCCTGGAAGAGGACGTGTGTCTATATCGTCCTAATGCGCGGTGAGGAGGAGAGTTTGAGTGGTTAAAGACTCTCCAAGGACCACAGCTGGAGAATTGCAGAAAATAGTTAAGTCTCAGGGTCAGAAAACCTTTAAAAAAAAAAAAGAATCAAACAGCACCTACACCACATGTTGTTTGGGAGGGTTTCAAGAAAAACAAAAAAGAAAGAAAAGAAAATTCTCTCATCCAAAAACAATCCCCAGCATATTCTGTTGTCAGACACGACTGGAACTTCAAATGGGACTGGCTTCTATGGTCAGACGTAACTAAAAAATTAGCTTTTTAGCAACAAACACTCAAGATGGGTTTGGTGCACACAGGGATAAAAAGTACCCCATGTGTACAATGAAATATACTGCTGTATTTTTTATGTTGTGGGCCTATATTTCTGCTGGAGGTCCTGGACATCTTATTTAGATACATGGCATCTTTGATTCTATCAAATACCAACAGATAAAAAATCAAAAAGTGACTGACTCTGTTAGAAATCTTATAATGGGCCATGTTTGGATCTTCCAACCGGACAATAATCCAAAAACAAACCTTAAAAACAACACAAAAATGGGTCACTGGGCAGAAAACCAAGCTTCTGCTATGGCAGTTCCCTGACCTGAACCCTATAGAAAATGAGTGTGGTGAACTGAAGAGGAGAAGCACCATCATGGAGCTGGGAATCTGAAGGGTCTGGAGAGATTCTGGATGAAGGAATGGTCTCTGATCTCTTGTCAGGTGCTCTCTAACCTCATCAGGCATTATAAAAGAAAACTCAGAGCTGTTATTATGCCAAATGGAGGTTTCAAAAAGCATTGAATAAAAGGGTGCCGTTAATTGTGTCCAATGTGTATTAAAGAAAAACATTTGTCATAATGATATTTTCCCCCATTATATATTCTTATTCTCCAATGAAAGGTTCGATTTATGTGAATTTTTTAAATAAAAGATCAAAAAATTAACAATGCAGATTTATTTTCACAGCCTTCTTTGATCATATCTACCAAGGGTGTCAATAATTCTGACTAGTGCTGGGCGGTATACCGGTTCAGACCGAATACCGGTGTTTATTTTTGCTATGATATTAATTTTTAAAATACCGCAATACCGGTGTATGTCGCTTAAACAACGTTCGGAACGCGACACTGTTTGAAAGGGGTCCATTTTCACTGTTGCACTGTGGTGAGGGAACAGCTGTATGTGTTACTAAGCGTGAAAGTTCAGAAACTGAAGAACTAATAGAACGTGATGACACAGAAGAACTCCACAATATCCACATTGACTTTAGTGCGAGTGCGACTTCAGCGCTAGATTTAGCAACTTTCAGACCCTTTTAGCGGCTTTTTTCCATAGAATATTCATACTGACAAACCTAGCGACTTTTTTGGATAAACCTTAGCTATGGTTCAGTTGGAAAATTTCGCCAGTGCTGTCCCGCGAACGCGAGGTCTGACTTTCCCGGAGAAGTGTCACCTCTCTCGGCGTCTGTTCTGTGCAGTGAGCGGCAGAGAA
>NW_015505398.1:2265252-2265462 GCF_001515645.1 Sinocyclocheilus grahami | reverse complement strand
TTTATGTGGTTTATGAGGACACAGATTTGTATAATAACATGGGTATGACATAGGTATTACAACGAGAAGGTGCTTTATGAGGACATTTTCAGTATCCCCGTAATTCAAAAGGCTTATAAATAATTCAGAATGAGTTTTTTTGAAAATCTAAAAATGCAGAAAGTTTCCTGTGAGGGGTAGGTTTAGAGGTAGGGTTGGTGTAGGGCACTA
>NW_015505398.1:2241668-2265114 GCF_001515645.1 Sinocyclocheilus grahami | reverse complement strand
AGTGAGTGAGTGAGAGAGAGAGAGAGAGAGAAAGAAAGCAAGAAAGAGAGAGAGAGAAAGAGAGAGAGAGAGAAAGCAAGAAAGAGAGATAATATGTCTATGATGACAAGATAGAAGAGCAAAGATGGAAGAGACAAAAATGTAAGCTAGAGAGACAAGAAAGACGTCTTTCTGAAATTCCACAAGCTCTTCATTCACAGACAGCTTTGTGTAAGACAGACGCTGAGAAGGAAAACTCATCTCTTACACACACGCGCACGCAGATAGAGAGAACTCTGAAGAGAATTCATGCCTCTCAGGTTGTAAATCAACCTCACAGTAAAAGCCCTGCACAATTTTTGTCCATTTATTGCATAAATGTGTATTTTAGTTTCCATGGTCCTAATAAAGTTACTATTATTAAAACGTTATTGAAAACACACACACATACATATATTAAAAAAAAAAATTTAAATCCGGAAAAATGCATTAACCAAAAATGTAAAAAATGGCTTTGGTCAAAAAAGGTTCCCGACCCCTGCTCTAGAACAAATGTGACCCTGGACCACAAAACCATCCTTAAGTGTCAATTTTTCAAAATTGAGATTTATACATCATATGAAAGCTGTGAAAAATAAATAAGCTTTCCATTGATGGATGATTTGTTAGGATAGGACAATATTTGGTCGAGATTAGACTTGTGCCGGTATTCGGTAATGCGATATATCACGGTAATGAATATGCACGATATTGTTATCGTGGGCACTTCTAAATACCGTGAATAATTATATATTACAAATTATTCCGAATTTTGAATGCATTTTAAGAATACTTTTCCCATAAACTGGTCAAAATGCACAACGCCGCTGTATGCTGCGTGAAAGACTCGTGCACTCTGATGTAAACAAGCGCTGACGAGAAGCACATGGCGGAACATGTGAGATACTTTCACTCTATGACAGCAGATGGCGCTAAACTGCAGAAATAATAATAATAATAATATAATAATTCATTTAAATGCAGCCGTTACCCCGGAAACCCTGTAAACAAACCAGCTGCACTACTTTCTGTTTCTGAATCGTGTTTAAATGATTTAAACAGCCATTCAGATTTGTGTATTTGTTACGATGTTCATCACAGTGCCAAATACTTTAGCAATGGGGGTTCACTGGGATGCTAAGCTCGTAAAACCAGAGTGATTTGTGATTGGCTCTATTTGGCTCCTCTGCTGGCAGATATTGAATTATTGCCTGTCTTTTTCCTTTGTCAAAAAGGTCACGACAGTGTTTTTATATAAGCGTAAATCAAGTAAAATCTTTCTTTCCTCTAGTGTAAACAATAGATAAGATAGTTCTGAGAACAGCAAGAGCAGAGGGAGAGGCAGGTTTAAAGAGGTCATATGATGCTGCTAAAAAGAACATTATTTTGTGTATTTGGTGTAATGAAATGTGTTTATGCGGTTTAAAGTTAAAAAACACATTATTTTCCACATACTGTACATTATTGTTTCTCCTCTATGCCCCGCCTTTTTGAAACACGTAGATTTTTACAAAGCTCATCGGTCTGAAAAAGCGAGGTGTGCTGTGATTGGACAGCTATCCAATGCTTTGTGATTGGCCGAATACCTCAAGCGTGAGACGGAAATGTTACGCCCCTCACATACTGTTGATGCCGTGTCCCGGCCGGAGCGACGAGACAAAAACATTAAAACCCATTACAAACGAGGCATTTGTTGCATCCAGTGGGGACATAATTACTGATTATAATGACTTATACTGTCTTTTTACGCGTGGATTTGAGACTTTAGTCTTTGCAACTTGACAGATCTTCTTTATGCACCAAGAGCTTTTAACACTCCAAAGAGAAATGAAAAATTTAAATCGCATCATATGACCCCTTTAAAGTATGAGCTCCCCTGCCATTCTAATGCTGAAGTCCAGTTGGTGGAGTGGAAAGTGAAAGGGAACAAGAGTGTTGATGGTCCCACAGCAGGAGCTGAGTGGCGCTCATGAGACAAAGTGAGACCTCCTACACCCCTTTCTGTGGGGTCCTTTACAATGATAATTGGAGGCCTTCCTTGGCCACAGAAAAACATTACAGTTATCCCCGCCACAGCAAGCCCACCCAGGGGATAGAGATAGAGAACCACTACATACAGCCCGCTGTGATTTTATCCTACATCCTGGACAGATACATCTGAAGGACTTCACCACCTGCTGCTCTACACACCCACTCCAATTGAACATGTAAAGCAGCCCTTTTGAAGCTCATTAGCAATTTCAGATCCATTGTTCCATTAGATCTGCTGAAGCAGCAAAAATCATCTCACAATTATACATGTAAATCAGTAAAAAAAAAAAAGGATAACAACATCCTGTTGGGTGGATGGATTCATGAAAATCTTCTTAAGAGAGAAGTTAAAAAAATTCTTAAATAAATTCTTAAGATAAATTCTCATAAGAATGTTCCTTAGTTACATTTTTGAATAATGAAGTTTTAAATGTTCCTTAGTTACATTTTTCAAAAGTTCAGTTCTCAAATGTTTTTGTTTCTTTAAATGGCAGGCTTTTGAGTTTTATTTAGCAGTTTTATTCTTAAAAATGCTTGAAACACTCGAAATGAAACTCCACATGGCACACAAATTTAACTAAATGAAACCTTTAACTATTCATTGTCATATGGGAAACACTTCAATAATCATGATGATTTGTTTCAAAAACTGTAAACAAGACAGTTCCTGCTTATTTTTCAAGTTACTGAAAGTATGAATAACTTAATGTTGCTGCCTACTTTTTTAAACTGTCTTTAAATTGCATGTGCACTTATGCCACCTTAAAATGCCCCAGAGTAGTAACTCACTAGGTCTTGTTACAGATGTACATTATATCATGTTAAAGACCTCTTAAGAATCGACAAGCTTCAAATGATTTTGATATGCAAGCCAAAGTCTAACTCAAATCTATCCTGATATGCCCTTATGTAATTCACTGTGCAAAAAACACAAGTGCTAAAGACCAGTCCTGGGAAAAGTCTAGGTTCATTCCTAATACACATATCAACAGACACTTAGGTATGCACTAAGGTATGTGAAATCAGTTTTAAGGAATGGGCTGCACAATGTAATAGTAATAAATTATGAAAAAAGATCTTGTGGCTAAGAGAAGTTTCAATCAAACATCGAAAAAATCTATTATTATTTAATTTAATTAATGTTAGCAGTGCAAATTGACCAAATATCCATATAGTTATAATGTTATTTATACTAACATCAATGCATTTGATTTTTATCCAAAGCCACAAAAAAAAGTCTTCAAAGTCTTCAAAATATAAATTTTATTAACTCATGCAATCTCTGGGAATCAAATCCAGCGTACTCAAATGTTTAAGCTACAGGAGAGGAAACATCATTTTTTAGAGCTTTCCATAGATTTCTCCACCTACCAGCATTCATATGCCTATAGTTTACCCTGAAAGATGCCTTATGAACTCAGCACAGACAGTGAAACAGCAGCGGGGTCATGCTCTACTGATTATAATCAAATGCAGCATGTGGATCCAGAGTTCCCAGGGGGCTGCGGAGGTTAACATCAGGCCATTAGGTGCACTTACCCTCTGGGCTTGATGATGCTTCCCTAAAACGTAGCTGTAGAGGTCGTGAACACACGTCCTCTACAACTAACTGGGGTGAAGAGAGTGAAAGAGCTTATTTTCCCTGTCTGTTTGGGTGCGTGTACACTGGATTTGGTGAGGCCTGTTAAATCCAGGATTAGCTATAAAAGTGCTAAAGGTTCATGCGAACAGAAAGCACAATAACTGTCAACTATTTTACAAATATCAAGGTTACAAATTAACCACCCATAGTTACTGCCTTCAAACCCTCTCTCATTTATATAAATGAAATGTGAATTGAGACAAAGCATTGCATTTCCTTTGTCACCTGGAAACATTCTTTTCATGCTTTCTCTGCACCGTTGATTAATGAGAGCACTAAACCTCAACTGAGCTGGTCTGAACTCGACAGACAGAGTGTTCTTAGCTCATGGCGTTTCCAAGACAGTCGCTTGGTTCACAGTAGCCAGTCACTCACCTTCTTTGTCATCACTGAGAAATCACATTAATTGACATTAATTATTTCAGGTGGTGCATAAAAATGTGACAGAGACTGCTTTATTTAACAATGTTAACAAGCTCCTGTTTATCGAGAGAGATTAGGGCCAAACAGGTGAGGTCAGGCCACATCTTGAGGTATTATGTCTAAGATTTACACTAATGCCAGGAAACATTCCACCAGATTCAGCAGGACTAAATCAACAAGAACAGGGCACTTTTCAACACTTTGCTGCCATTTTTCATTAAATGCAGATAAACAACTTAACTATGTTGCTCTGCTTCACCCATTCGGGCTTGTGGTAACACGAAACTAAACAAAAAGTTATGCACTGTCCTTTGGTGGTCTCTGCAAGATATGCCCTCTCCTGACCTTTTATGGACTCTGGGAACAGCACTGGTAGCCTGTTTAGCACAACAAGGGGAGGGTGTGTCAGAAAATCTTTAGTGGCTAATAAGGTGAGGGCAAAGACATTGAGGTTTAAAAAGTTTAACAGAGAGGAAACCAAAGCCAGGCATAATGCACTTTTGTTGCTTCATAAAGGCTTGACAACATAAAGCAACAAATATAAACTTTATATGAAGTATATGGCAAGCAGGCCTGGTCAGTGGACCGCAAAGAAGGGGGTGGGTGAATGGGAAAGTATTGGAGCTGACTCTTCTTAACGAAGAGGTGGGAAAGGCTGTTGAAATATGGTCGCCTACTGTGACACCCTGTTGCTTGCTGGCTGCCAGTATGGTCCCCCTGACAACACAGAAAGCACACTTGCAATCGCAGATAAAGACCAAGTATGGCAAGTGTTTCAGTGATTAAAGTCTCTACAGGCAGATGACAATTACGCTTTTGAATTAACAAAGCTCATAGGCAATTAGTCAAAGATCGTTTAAGGATTTCAGCTGCACTGAAAAAAGGTTGGAATACTTAAGAAATAACAAAAGCAAAGATGCATATATAAAATAAATTCTACAATGTAAATATTGTGCTTGAACACATCAAGATTTTCCACAAATTACCCTGCCAAAAGCAGAATAAAATTTACTTTTTAGTTTCCCTTGATTTCATGAAAAATGATCATATACGCAGTGAAAATAAAAAACTAATTACTAGTTATAGTTACTTTCATGTGAAGCTTTAGTGCATATCGAAACTGTGCATTTATATAAAAAACTTCCTTTTTCTCCCTGGCAATCTCTTCTCACCTCCTCTTCTAATCTTCCTCAATAGAGAAGTATGTAGAGAAAAGCTTGACATGTTTCTGCAAAGGTAAGATTATGTATATCCCACCATTATAAGGTGACACACCATCTCTTTATTCACATTTTTTACTCTAATTGTGGGATAGAATTAGTGGAAGTCTGCAAAGCTTTCTGCTGAATTCAGGGGAGTGATAATTCCATCACCAAAGTGACAAAATATATTATTATTAAGGAAAAACTACAACACAATGTAGTTTGACAGTAAACATTATTCAGAGCTGATTAATAAGCACACATTTCTCAACTGTTACAAATATAGTATGAATGTGTGTATGAATGAAATCCATACTACATTCATCATGTTGTCAGTGTCTTGTGGCTTAAAGGGTTAGTTCACCCAAAAATGAAAATTAGCCCATAAATTACTCACCCTCAAGTCATCCTAGGTGTATATGACTTTCTTCGTTCAGACGAATCCAGTCGGAGTTATATAAAAAATTATCTTTGATCTTTCAAGCTGTTTCATGGCACTCAGCGGGTGTTGCATGCATCAGTCCAAAAGAAGTTAAATAAAAAGCGCCCATCCATAAAAAAAAGTGTCTCACACAGCTCCGGGGGGTGAACAAAGGCCTCCTGTAGTGAATCGCTGTGTTTTTGTAAGAAAAATATCCATATTCAAAACGTAATAATCACTTTAATGTAGCTTGCGCCAACAGTTGTACACAGAAGCAGCTCCGGGAGCATGACGTATGAGGTCAGCGTTGCGCATGCGCCGGTGAGTCTCGTGAAAACCAACGTTTGTTAACAGGAGCAAAGGAAGCAAAGTTTCCTTACTTTAGCAAAGGAAAACCAGTCTCCTCTTGGCTTATATCGAAATCCTCCGACATTCTTCTTTACAAATCTTCATTTTGTACTTCTAATTAGTGACCGTTGTTTTGTTTTGATCTCTCCCCTGCGCTTCCGCATGCGTCACTTTAGAGCGGCGCATGCGCAAAGCCGACCTCCATACTAGAGGTCGACCGATATGGGTTTTTCACTGGCCAATGCCGATATTTAGAAATTAGGGCAGCCAATGGCCGATATATGATGCCGATTTTTTTGGCCGATATGTTTGGCCGATTTTCTTTTTTTTTCCTATTCATCTCATAAAAGTGAGTTTGAGTAAATTATTATTGCAGGGTACAATATAGTAATGGTAGTAGTAGCCCAATTTAGAGTAATAATACATTGCTAGCAGCCAATGGCCGATATATGATGCCGATTTTTTTTGGCCGATATGTTTGGCCGTTTTTCTTTTTTTTTCCTATTCATCTCATAAAAGTGAGTTTGAGTAAATTATTATTGCAGGGTACAATATAGTAATGGTAGTAGTAGCCCAATTTAGAGTAATAATACATTGCTCAAAACTTAAGCACCTTCTCAAAACAGTTCTGAAAGATGCTTTATGTTTATGTTTGCTGACAGACACCAGTGTTTCCCACAGACTGCAAATGAATTCTCTGCCAGCAGGAGGTGCTTTGGGAGCTGGAGATATAGCGGTTTCCCCGATAACGGCTGTAATCAAATAAGCGCTGCTCATTATCAGGCATTACAGGAAAGACAAAATGAAAATGACATCGAAGCTTTTCTGAAGACAGTCAGATCGGTAATAATACATTGCTCAAAACTTAAGCACCTTCTCAAAACAGTTCTGAAAGATGCTTTTTGTTTATGTTTGCTGACAGACACCAGTGTTTCCCACAGACTGCAAATGAATTCTCTGCCAGCAGGAGGTGCTTTGGGAGCTGGAGATATAGCGGTTTCCCCGATAACGGCTGTAATCAAATAAGCGCTGCTCATTATCAGGCATTACAGGAAAGACAAAATGAAAATGACATCGAAGCTTTTCTGAAGACAGTCGGTTCTTTTCAAAGATACATTAAAACATAAAAACACCTGCGCTGCATTTTAATTTTGAAACGTGAAGCGCTCATTTTATTCAACAAAGTATAAGCCTTTTGGAAAATCTATTTGTGGCGGTCAGTTTTGATATTGTAATGAGCCGCCACAAATAATTCAATGTATAGGAAACACTAGACACTGCTATAAGTCAAATGGCCATAGTGATGACAAAAATAAAAAATTTCACATATTACACTGCCTGCTGCTCATAACATGACATCGTGGAGGCTATTGTCAGACCCACAAACACATTTCATGAGGAAAGTTAACGTGCACGTTATAATCAGCCCAGAAGTTTCGTCTGAATTGAACGTGTTTCTACTTTCACATGCAAATGACTTGTTGCACTTATGAATATGATAACACAAATACACAAAATAATGTTCTTTTTAGCAACGTCATATGACCCCTTTAAGTTTAGGTATTGGGTAGGATTAGGGATGTAGAATACGGTCATGTGCTCTATAAGTAGTAATAAACAGCCAATATGTTAATAACAGGCATGCTAATAAGCAACTAGTTAATAGTGAGAACTGGTCCCTATACTAAAATGTTGCCATTTTTTCTTAGTGATTTAGCCTGGGAGAACTTTTGGTGTTGGACTGACGTGCTTGTCTGAATACTGATATGAGGGTGTAAGTGATCAGCTCTGCTTCAGACTGTGGGTGTAGAATGACAGGAGCTGATGTGTTGTGTCAAAAGGTATGTTGAGTTTTATGCTAGGTTTTCAATACCGAAGGGGCCTTTCTTTGCCTGGTTGACGTTCCAGCATCTGAGGTTAATGACAGTGCAATGAGGCCCATTCTAAAGTTGGGAGCCCCCCCCAATAATCATCACTCATCAACACATGAACCTGTGCTAACGTGCAAACGTACATGTGTTTGTATGTGCCCGTGTTCACTTCACAAAAGACAGAGAAAAATAAATGTGTGCACTCCTCGCTGTCTTGTGTGTATGTTCATCAGTTCAGGCTTTGGTTTGACGTTTTATGAAAAGCTGTTTATCGTCATGATTATCTGATTTTTGATAAATGATTGTCACCTGGCATGACCAGATAGACCCTTTCAGACATTCCATGCTACATAAACACACGTTCACACGCAAACACGCAAAATTCAGTTTCTTTCAGACTGGATTAATAATACACGGTAATGTTTTATTTTGCACTGGCCATTATAGATATAAGGAAAATAGACAGTTATCAGTTACAAATGCCACTATATAAATGTGCTATTTACAGTCAGCCATAACTAATTGATTCTGTAAGTGTCCTGTAAATTCATGTAAAATGTAATAGCTTTCATTAAGATGCAGATATTACTGATTTCTTTATCTTTTGTGTGAGTCAAAATGATTTTTAAACATTTTTCAGAGTACTATTCATTTTTTTATTGCGCATTGATTTTTAATTATTGAGTTCATATTTAATACAAATTATATCCTTAGCTAATACTGTGGTGGCTGAGTGATTAATAGCAGTGCTGGCCATATTTATTACATGAATCTATAATAATCAGCTCCATATTTTTAAGAACAAAATTGTATTTTCACTATATCTATAATGTTTTCAGGTTATCAAAGGCAAATTAAGTTAACTGGCACGGTAATGTTTTATTTTGCACTGGCCATTATAGATATAAGGAAAATAGACAGTTATCAGTTACAAATGCCACTATATAAATGTGCTATTTACAGTCAGCCATAACTAATTGATTCTGTAAATTCATGTAAAATGTAATAGCTTTCATTAAGATGCAGATATTACTGATTTCTTTATCTTTTGTGTGAGTCAAAATGATTTTTAAACATTTTTCAGAGTACTATTCATTTTTTTATTGCGCATTGATTTTTAATTATTGAGTTCATATTTAATACAAATTATATCCTTAGCTAATACTGTGGTGGCTGAGTGATTAATAGCAGTGCTGGCCATATTTATTACATGAATCTATAATAATCAGCTCCATATTTTTAAGAACAAAATTGTATTTTCACTATATCTATAATGTTTTCAGGTTATCAAAGGCAAATTAAGTTAACTGACCTCTGATAGATAACCATCAGTAATAAATGACTAATTTGCAGGCCCATACAGAACGTGCACACATGGAATTCATGCAGAAAGTTCTTCTGATTTCCACATAATTGCATGCCCACTGCTTGCCACAAGCATAGTTGTTTATCAAATGGTTGGTTAATTTAGCAATGCATTCAGCTATCGATAAGAATGTCTGAATCAGCTCCATTTATTACATTTTACTACGTATACACTGAAAAAAATGTTTCATTCATCCAATTTAAAAAATGTAGGGTAATGATTCACATCTATATTTTTTAACTTGAGCCAATGAAAAATAAATAACTTGCCCAAAATTTTCAGTGTAGATCTTTTCCACAGAACTTCCCCCAAAATAGTGCAGAATATTTCATCTGGTCCAACGCAATGAATCTTTGAAGCCTAATACAGTGGCGATTTAATTTATGGTGCTAATTAATTAAAGCTTTGGAAGACTACTCATTTTTTAAAGTTCATCCTTGAACAATAACTTCTCTACTACATTTGCAACTTTAACACCTTGTATTATTATCAAAGTTAAAGCAGGTTTGATGGACAGAGACATCACAATCCTCTGAGAGCTGAAAGCATGTTTGATGAATGGGGAAATGTGAAGTAGAGCAAGGGTCAAACAAAGTAAAGCACCAAGTGAAACAGTAGCTCAGTAGCTCTATTTCAGGGAAGCCTTTAACACTGCAACAGACCTAAGTGGACACTCGTTGGGTTCTAAACAGAGAACCGGAGGTGAAATGTTGAAAAATAGCCATCTTTCAGATCTATAAATGGCTGTGTATGTGTGTTCTCTCCTCTTACATGTTTGTTAAAGGGGTAATATGACGTTGCTAAAAAGAACATTATGTTGTGTATTTGGTGTAATGCAATGTGTTTATGCGGTTTAAGGTTAAAAAAAAAATCTTTTGGCTGAAAATTTTTCCTCAGCCAAACCCCATTCCACAGCCATACCTGTCACACACACAGTTTAAAAGCTTTTTTTTTCTTCTTGTAATTAGGAGCGCTTGTCCTCCTAATTTACAAAATTTAGGAGCACCTTCTAATCAATAATAAAAAATTCTGATAAAAAATTTGCCTTCCTAATACAAGGTGACATTTGACTCAAAGTGACTTACAGGGAGGGGTATTTTCTTATTACCTTTGCAATGGCATCTTTTTCATCTATGTCAAATTCAAAAATGTATGTTTTTGAGCTTTTTAAAATTTCTATTTAAAACAATATAATAAGAAGTAGAATAAGACAAATAGGTTACCAATCATATGAAATTAGTATTAATAAAAAGTTTATTTGTGTACAGAGGTGGCACAGGTACATTTTCAGATGTTTAATGAGGCTCAGAGGTGGCATGAGTGCAATTAAATTCATACATTTATGTGGACATTAATGTTTTAAATATAACATTTTGAATACAGATATATTAAATTATTTAAATAACTGAAATTATACGCTAAAAAGTAAACTAAATCCGGCTAAACTAAAGCAGGTGGCGACAAGTCACTGATTTTATCACTGAATCATTCATTCAATTGATTTGTTCGAACAGCTGAATCATTCAGGAATGAAGCAAGTGACTGTCTTTATGAATGGGTAATCATGAATCACTGACTCACTAGATTCGTTCAAAAACGCACTTTCATTGACTGAATGAAACTCAGCTGTTTGCTTTTACAGATGCTAAGTGGCTGAGCTGTTACTATATTTGGAACCATTTTCGTTAAAGAAATAGAGCAAAATCAGGCAGCACTTGTTTACTGAACTTTTGTATTGAATCAAAATCACATTTGCAAACTCCCTTAATAACTATTAAAAGCTGTCACTCTCCTTATCGCGATCTGTGGGCGCACAGAAAATGAGAGCATGCGAGTGAGTTCTCAAGACCCAAAAGCACACGCAAATGATACATTCCGTCATCTGTCATCGCGTTATAAGCATGGAACCTGCAGGAATGAGTAGAATTGTAATTAATAGCCGCAATCCCGGGCCGAAATTCAAGTCCTGCTCTGTGTTCTCTGCTAATAACCCGACTGTGAATGACGTGAGTGGCGTCACTATGTTGTCACTGAGAAGCTGCAGCCGTGGCTGGGAATGATTTTTGGTGTGCCGCAAAACAACAACAACAACAATGCCTGAGCTGTTACTATATTTGGAACCATTTTCGTTAAAGAAATAGAGCAAAATCAGGCAGCACTTGTTTACTGAACTGTTGTATTGAATCAAAATCACATTTGCAAACTCCCTTAATAACTATTAAAAGCTGTCACTCTCCTTATCGCGATCTGTGGGCGCACAGAAAATGAGAGCATGCGAGTGAGTTCTCAAGACTCAAAAGCACACGCAAATGATACATTCCGTCATCTGTCATCGCGTTATAAACATGGAACCTGCACGAATAAGTAGAATTGTAATTAATAGCCGCAATCCCGGGCCGAAATTCAAGTCCTGCTCTGTGTTCTCTGCTAATAACCCGACTGTGAATGACGTGAGTGGCGTCACTATGTTGTCACTGAGAAGCTGCAGCCGTGGCTGGGAATGATTTTTGGTGTGCCGCAAAACAACAACAACAACAATGCACTACATGTTTCTTTTCCCCTAATTTTTTCCCAATTGACGGAAATCCATCGTAGTGACGGAAAACTTTAATCCCTGCATTAACAAAATTTATTTCAAATGTAATTCAAGCACTTTCAAGGACCTATGTTTGTTTTCAAGTACTTTCCAGGCCTTGAATCCATGTGTCTGAAATTCAAGTACTTTCAAGAACCGTGGGAACCCTGTTTACAATTTATCTTGTGCCATCTAATTATGTTTTCTGGTGTTGAGCAGTTCCCTGGGCTTTCCATTACATCTATTATGACTGAGATCTGTTTAGAGGGTAAATTCCAAACATATGCCAGCTTGCTGTCTCATGAAAAAGTTGTTTTCTCCCCACTGGCTTTTGGATACATTTCAATGTCAGTATTTACAGTCAATAAGACATTAGAGTAAAACTACATGTTTCTTTTCCCCTAATTTTTTCCCAATTGACGGAAATCCATCGTAGTGACGGAAAACTTTAATCCCTGCATTAACAAAATTTATTTCAAATGTAATTCAAGCACTTTCAAGGACCTATGTTTGTTTTCAAGTACTTTCCAGGCCTTGAATCCATGTGTCTGAAATTCAAGTACTTTCAAGAACCGTGGGAACCCTGTTTACAATTTATCTTGTGCCATCTAATTATGTTTTCTGGTGTTGAGCAGTTCCCTGGGCTTTCCATTACATCTATTATGACTGAGATCTGTTTAGAGGGTAAATTCCAAACATATGCCAGCTTGCTGTCTCATGAAAAAGTTGTTTTCTCCCCACTGGCTTTTGGATACATTTCAATGTCAGTATTTACAGTCAATAAGACATTAGAGTAAAACAACCCTTAATAGATATTAATACCATGGAATGTGGCTTGGAAGATTAGAGTCTACCAGGTACGTCATTCCCTTAGCTGGGAAAAAGAATACGTGAAGGGATGGACGGATTCAGAGGAATGGGGAGTGGGTGAATAAAGACAACATTCAGAGCTCTGCTAACATGTCTTAGCGTGAGACCCCATCGGGTGCACCTGAAGATCGCCCATCCTCACAAACACAAACACGCTCAGCATTTTATCTGCATTCTTGTTCCAGGACTCTACAGATGTCACTGACCACATCTTTGGTCAATATCAGATCCATCACCCCACTTTTGATTTCTAGCCATTTAAAATCCATTCATGTCATTCCACTCTTGCTCCGCCTGGCACCTCAGGCAGTGTTCTGCCAAACCACCCCACCGGCCAGTGTGTTATTAAGATGATTAGGGTCTGTAACGAAGCAGATCCTTGGCCCCTGGCAACCCCTGAGTTCAGCAGAGCTTATTTCAGCCCAACAGTCTGTGGAGCCCAGGGCAACACAAGCACCGACATGACCCCCTGTCAACAGGGTGATGAGATAATTAATGACATTTATAAAGCCAGTTTATCAATTCACACATTCGACTTTTGAGCAATGCTTATTAGTGCATTATTGACTGTTTCACACTTAAGTTTAAAATATTTCGGCCGAGCCCCAAGTGAGACAAGGCAACTGTTAATTTAGAATATATCACATTATTTCCATGATGACATGTCAAGCTTGTCAAATGACAGCCACAGTAGCACTGTATGACTAATGTCTGATGTGAATAGCCTATAACATGTCATCAATATATGTTTGAAATTATTATTAATGCTTCTTCCATAGACATTAGTCTGTATTCTGCAAATAATAAAATAATTTATTAAAAAATATAAATAAACCTTTTAAATGCATATATTAATGTATATATGTATGATGTCAACATGAAACATTAGCTTATTGCCTGCCCACCTGTTGCGCGTGCAGACCCGGGAAAACTTGAATGAATGACAACTAAAGTGTTTTTTGACCTTGCGTGCATGTCAACCTGTTGTTGGGGACTCCCAAAATCAGAACAGAGTTTATAAACAGCATGTAAATAAAAGGCATGTAAAATGTCCAAACATGTGAGACTGTAAATGTAGTGTGTATGCATGACACATGTAAAAATGTCATTTGTGAAAATGTGAAAATGTGATAGTACAGTAGAATCCAGAGAAAAAATTCTAAAGCAATTAATCATACAATTTTTACAAGCTGGATAAAGATGCTAATAAAATGGACAAAATAGAAGCAATTGTTTGACTCAAGGGTCTGAGGGACAGAAAAAATGTCCACTGAATTGGTTGTAATGTTCAAGCGACAAAACATTTATTTGTTTATTTATTTATTTATGTACTCTAGGAAAAGAAAAAAATGTACTGTTTCATATGAAGGAATTTTGCGTATAGATTTTTCACAGGTGCTTTAGCCGTATTTCAATGTGCTGTATTTTTTGGTTAAAGAAAACGTCTGTGTACTTAACAGATGTCCTGACAGAAAATTCCTACAGAATGTTTTTTCTACAGTGTTTATTTAAATGTACTGATTTTCTTTCTCCCTTTTACTCTTTGCCATTCATGACGACCCATTTTCTAACAGCAATGCTATATCAGTGATTACTAGACATTGTTGCATGCCAACAAAGCAGGATAGACCCCTTTTCAAACAGGACTATCTGGAGTTACAATGACTGACTCTTTGGATGAATTACTGAAGCCATCCAAGATTACATGCATCTAAGTTTAATTTTATTCAAAAGCCTCACAAAGTTCCATTAAAACTGCCATTTTTATATCACTCTCAACAGACAAGAAGAGCCTGGAAGTGCCACAGCTGGCTTGGTCTCTTACGACGGCTGAAGGAAATTGAGCATCTCAGGCTGTAGGCCGACACTGTGCAGACCACCTGCTATGAGCGCTACAGGAAACCACCACTCAGCAGTAGGTCAGAGTCTGAGGCTTTGAAGCCACACCAGGGAAACATTAAAAGTCAGTTTGAGTTAGAGAAGAGGGCAGCGACTGGCCTTTTGCAAGTCCCAAGAGCACAAAGTGTTAAGAGAAGGAGTCTCTTTTCCATCACTGCCACAGGAAATCAGCACTAGGCTTTGAGCAGTGGTCTGAATCCCCCTGGGAAGCCAATTTAGAGCTCAACAAAGTGCTGAAGCTGCAGCTAATGGTTTACACCACACAAGTCTGGTGAGGTTGAAGTCCCATTTGGTTTGAAGACTGTGATACAGATTTATTTATTTATTCCACACAGCTCTGTCTCTTCTCTGAGAAACGTGCTGATCTTTTCCTGTTTTTATGAAGCCCCGCCCTCAGATATAGGCGATGGGCTCTGATTGGTTAGCTAGCCCAGTGTGTTGTGATTGGCTAAACCGCCTCTAGTGCGCGTCTAAACGTCCCGCCCCTCACCTCAGCTGCATGTGCTCCGGTTGTATTGTAAACAACGGCGTCGTTGATATCGCTTCTCAGTTTGAGCCCGATTGAGACTATCAATTCTTCAATAGGTAGATCTTGTCTTTCATAAAGGCTGAGGTCAGGGTCTTGGGCCTAAAAAGGTTGGTGACCACTGCAGTACAGCAACCGTATTCGCGTTGTTTAATGCTTAATGCTTCTCATAGCTATGTGAAAATAAGTGTATAATTGGAACAGTTTATTGTCGGAGCTGAGCTGAATGAGAGAGAGAGAGAGAGAGAGAGAGAGAGAGAGAGAGAGAGGGAGTTGCAGTCCCTACCAGCCGTTTTTGTAGATTAACTACCAATTATAATCAATCTCAAACTAGTCTTGCGTAGTGTGAGATTGATTATACTTGGTAGTTAGGGGTGTGCGATATGACGATTTTTGATTGTGGACGATTAAAATGTCTCCACGATCTGCTTTTGAAGAAATATCGTTATATCGTGCTACAGTGCACATTCTATCAGCTGCAGTTCTGGCGCCTCCCTCTGTCTCAATATAATCTACAACGCCACATGCATTCATATCAGTGTTAGCTCAGCGGTAGAGTTACTCTCACGGGACACTGCACTTACGCGCAATCACAAAACTACATTATTTCCATGTGCTTTAAAGCAATACCGGTTAAACATTTAATTCACGTACTGTTCTGCATGCGCTTTTACTGAGCGCGTACTCATGAAGCGCGCTCACACTGAGAGCCTGTCAAAAAGCGCCTGATTATTGGACTAAGTTGTCTTTCGCGTCTGATTGATTTTGTGTCTAATTCTGTCAAAAACACACAAGGTTTACATATAAACACAGTTGGTTATGTCTAAAATTAAAGTAAACAGTTGAGAGAGAAACGCGTGCAGCTCTTAAAGGGACAGTGCTACTAAACATGCTGCCACAGTCATTAAAGGGATAGTTCACCCAAAAAATTTAATTTTGTCATTATTTACTCACTCACATTTTTAGCAAATTAAGAAAACTTTGTCTAAAAACTATTTTTGTGATGGTTTGCATTTTTTGTGCTCTGTATGGAACATCAGTGCCTGTTTAAGTGATGAGCTCCATTACTTGTATTTGTTTTCAGACATGATAACAGACGTTTTATACTTGTGCTGCAACTTTTTGGCCTGTGCTACAAAACTTTCAACCTCTGTAGCTAGTAACTAGTGCTATGTGAAAAAAAGTTAACGTACAGCCCTGCACTACTTATTACATTTTAAATAGAGTAACTTGTAATCTGTAACCTATTACATTTCCAAAGTAACCTTCCCAACACTGATTAACTGTTAACAAGCACAACTGTTGATTTTAATAATGCATTAGTAAATGTTGAAATTAACATGAAATAAGATTAACTATTGTTCAATCTTAGTTCATGTTAAATAAAGTAGTTAACTAATGTTAACTAAAGAACCTTATTGTAAAGTGTTACCAATATTAATATAAATTCTGTCCAGTTTATTGTGTAACTTTCAGTAAAAGTGTGGTTATTTTATTGGCTTGTGTTTTTTAAATTCAGTATCATTAAAATTGAATTACATTTAAAAAGTCTTACAAAATTACTTTATATTATTTAATAAAATAATAAATAATCATTACAAAGCATTTCCGGTTTCGGTTTCGGCCCAGAATTTTCATTTCGGTGCATCCCTATGTATAATGTCCTCCAACCAGTTACATGTCCTCTTTGAATGATAGGACAGGGAAGGCTCAAACTAAATATTTGGCAATATGAAAAGAAAACTTACAAATGAGAATTCTGTTTCTCCTAGACCAGGGATGCTGTGGTTAGTTGAACCCCTTTATATTTACTCTTTTGAATGTTTGTTAAATATTTACTTGAAGTACTCACTGATATTTTTATTTAATATTTCAATATTTCAACACATTTGCATGTTTACTGTACTCTGATGTCGGTTAATAGTCATATGACAAACCAAATTATTTAATCTTTTTTTTAGCAAGTGCTTTATTTTGATGTTTTACTTTTAAGGCATTTTTTTTTTTATTTCAATTTTTACATTTTTATAATTTATTTAATTATTAGCCTTCTATAAATTTCATGTCTACTGTAGTTTCAGAAAAAATTCCAATAATGTCTGTCTTTATCACAACACTAAATCCACGATACTGCAAGTTTTCAATATGAACATTTCTTATCAAATTTTTCCAAGACCAAGTCATCTAAATTATTCTATCCACATTAATATCATCGCTAATAGTCTTGTGCATGTCTGTTTTCATTTCTCCTTAATAATTTTTAGAGAAACATTAGAGAGAGTTGAGATGACATAACTCCAACCAAACTAAAAGAGCAACTTTTGAGCAATAAAACTGTTCTCTGGGAGTCTACTGATTGCTGAAGTTTTAAATACAAAAACAAGCAATAAGAAACTGCACAAATATACCTTATTGAATTAACATAACATGATGTTCTTATTAAAGTGAACTGCTTGAAAATTCCCTAAGGGGGTCACGGAAAGAGCTAATGTGGTCCAGATTACACTAGTTAGAGACACATTGTGTATCACTGATGAGATCAACCAAGTAGTTCCTGTGCTGTGACCTGGTACTGAACCAACGCAGTAGAGCTTTTCTTCACCAGAGGTACAAATCTCGGCCATTAACAGAAACCACAGACCACATTTGGTTGTAAAACATGGTGAAACATAATGACTTGGCTGGAGGACACTCAACCAACCAATGAGCTGACAAACTTTGCACACAACCAACCATTTCTGAAACAACTCAAATCATTAGAATTTTAAAATCTTTAAACGTGAAGACCACCACTCCATTTCCTTCTTTATTCTCTCCACTCTCCCATGTGATTACACCACCACATTGATATAATTAACAAACGGCACACCTTCATTGTCTTTTACAGGCCCAAGGAGTAAAAAGAAAACCTGCAGGATCCACCTTAAATCTGCCTTGGAGCAGTAAAGCAGGAACAGACAGGTGAGAAAGACAGGTAAAAAGGTCGTGGAGAGAGTGATGAAGAACATTCATCTTTCAAGACAGGATAGAGGGGCGACAAGAGTGGAGAAGAAGACAGTACGTAAATGGTGGTCTCAGGAAAGATATGATATTCTTGGATTAAACAGGAGGGTAAATGTTTGAGAAGGAGAAAGAAGAAAGCATCAGAGCTGAGGGTAATAATAGAGAGGATCAGAGGTGGTGTGTGTGTGTGTAGTACTTCGCTGGGGCGGGTGGTGCAGGTGAGGGGGTTCAGCTGCTTAGCCAACGGTTGGAGACTAAGCTGAGGCCTGCCCCTGTCACAGATTAGGGAATGCCATCATGGGAATGTATAGCTCCAGGGCCTTAGGTCTGGAGGGGGGCTGACGTATACCATTTTTCATTCCATCTTCAACATCCGCAAGCGATGTAGTGCACTGAAACTCCAAATGATTGCAGCCGTATACATTACCACTAAAATGATTTCTAATTTAACAATAACGTGACATGCATACTTTCGATGCTTTATGCATGATAGTACTTGACCGTGCTGAGCTAAACTATGCTATAGTAGATTACACTGTAATATTACAGATTCACACACTGATGCTTGGGCTTTAGAAGTGTTTGTTAAGGTAAGCATCAGCAGTACTGTATATCCTGGAATATAAGTCATGTTTTTTCATCATCTGAAACGTGCTGCGGCTTATATTCCAAAGCGACTTAGATGCATATAATGCACTTCAAGCACGCAGAACATGAGCAAAGTGCACACATTAGGATTTGTGCCGAATGAGAGAGGTACGTGAACCCAAGTTTATTTGCATATCACATTTCCCACATGACGACAGTTTATAGGGTTGAGAATGTTAATTTTATTTACCAGTATTTTACATTATTTCTGAATTTAAATAAAATGCGAGTTATACACCAACATGACATATTTTTGTTTTTCCTCTCAACTATGCATTTTTGACCCGGTGCAACTTACAGAATTATTTTCCTGAAAATGCAGTACTATTATTTATGGTCAGGGTTACAAATATGATCCTGGGTATGTTGCTACAAACATGTATAACTTGCTTTCTTCTGTGGAACAAAATATTTGATCCAAAGTCAATGGGATCCAGTGTAATTTTGGACCTCTTCAAAATATCTTGTTTCGTCTTCGATGGAAGAAAGTACGTCATACAGGTTTGGCCCGGTTTCGGTTTCGGCCCAGAATTTTCATTTCGGTGCATCCCTATGTATAATGTCCTCCAACCAGTTACATGTCCTCTTTGAATGATAGGACAGGGAAGGCTCAAACTAAATATTTGGCAATATGAAAAGAAAACTTACAAATGAGAATTCTGTTTCTCCTAGACCAGGGATGCTGTGGTTAGTTGAACCCCTTTATATTTACTCTTTTGAATGTTTGTTAAATATTTACTTGAAGTACTCACTGATATTTTTATTTAATATTTCAATATTTCAACACATTTGCATGTTTACTGTACTCTGATGTCGGTTAATAGTCATATGACAAAACAAATTATTTAATCTTTTTTTTAGCAAGTGCTTTATTTTGATGTTTTACTTTTAAGACATTTTTTTTTTATCGTCTTCGATGGAAGAAAGTACGTCATACAGGTTTGGCATGACATAAGTGAATTAATTTCACTCTCATGTCATTCTTACAATTTTTTGCCAGACATACAATAAATTAGCTAGAAGAATTTAAAAAAAACAAGCCGGAAAAAAAAACATTGGCGCTTGTATGGGCACGCACCAATCACAGTTTTTTTAGAAAGTGTAAAAAATGTAGATCTTTCTGTTTCTATACTGGTCACTCAGAGTGTAAGGAGGAAACAGAATTTTTTTTAATCAATTTAGATTTTTTTTTTGAATAAAACAACATCTATTACACCTGGCCCCTCATGCTGTTTAAAATTTTCAATAGCACTAAAAAGCCTGCTCAGAGAGTTCATGCTCAAACAAAGCGTAGACAAGGGTTCATTTGAGCACTTGGCATCAGCTACTGAAAACTGTTTATATAATTCACAGGTGGACACATCATAGGTAAAGAATGAAGGAGGAATTAAGGAGATCCTGTACAATAGATATGTGGGGAAAAAACATTAGACAAGGGTTCATTTGAGCACTTGGCATCAGCTACTGAAAACTGTTTTATATAATTCACAGGTGGACACATCATAGGTAAAGAGTGAAGGAGGAATTAAGGAGATCCTGTACAATAGATATGTGGGGAAAAAACAACAGAGGGAAGAAAGGATGATGTAGTCCCGTAGTGAGGGAGGGGAGGCCAAACACAGATGAATGAGCTATTCAAATAACAGGCTTTCTTGCAGCACAACTGCAAGATGCATTAGTTAGACAGATGCGGTATGAATGTGGTATTTACTTGCTTACTCACTGCCAATACTTACTTATTACCAGTACGAAATATTAGTGTGCTTCTATCTTTATGTCTATATTAGGCTCATTCACAACAATGGTGAACATGTAGATGAATAAAAGTGTGCTTGGGGGGTTTGCCCTGAGGGTGCCAATTCACTCTGAAGGTCATACGGATGACAGAGAAGGGTGGGGTACATTAAGGAATTGAAAGAATGAGTGAAAGCAAGCCAGCCATTAACAAATGAAAGAAAAACAGAAAGAAAAGAGCAAACATCCATTTCAAAGCAAAGAGTAAATCCAGCCCAAGGTTACAGTGACATGTAGATGGTGTAACACAAGGTGTGTAAGGAACTAAAACAACATAAACATAAACCTACCTATATGTTTCAATAAAAGGGGACCCTCTTTAAGCAGAAAAAAACTCTTAAACCCTGAGGGGAATTTGTATGTTCTACCATCAATCCAACAATCTTTCATCTGTCTGTTTTTCCATGCTCTCAGTGTGAGAACTGCATTTGCTCATCATTATAAATGCTTATTCTCTGTATATCTCATTCATTTCTTTCTTGAAAATTAAGCAGAAATCACTAAGGCTGATGATACATGGGGAACTTTTTGGGCAATGTTGCGATCAATAGGCAACCAGGTGAGACACAGGGCCCACTACCAATCTAAAGTATCCCGATAAAAATTGCTCAAAAGGTTGCCCCATGTCATCAGCCTAATACTGCTCTTACTTTGGGGTAGAGGTTTAAACAAATATCTACACCCACAAAACATTTCCTGCCCCATCTATGCTTGTTGAAGAGAAGTGAGACGTATGATTTCTTAGATTTTTTTTTGTTTGTCAGTAATAAACAACATTGCAATGCCCTAGCAGTCACCCAGAATGCTGTAACAAATGCACAACAATGCACTAAAGTAGTAGTTTTCTGTTTATTATTCCTATGTCCTTTCCTTTCTTTTTTTTCTATTACAGTGTTTCAGAAACCCGTGAGTGAAGGAAAGAATGTTAAGATGCTCTCTCCACACACTCTCACTCTAAATACTTATTCTCTGTATATCTCATTCATTTCTTTCTTGAAAATTAAGCAGAAATCACTAAGGCTGATGATACATGGGGAACTTTTTGGGCAATGTTGCGATCAATAGGCAACCAGGTGAGACACAGGGCCCACTACCAATCTAAAGTATCCCGATAAAAATTGCTCAAAAGGTTGCCCCATGTATCATCAGCCTAATACTGCTCTTACTTTGGGGTAGAGGTTTAAACAAATATCTACACCCACAAAACATTTCCTGCCCCATCTATGCTTGTTGAAGAGAAGTGAGACGTATGATTTCTTAGATTTTTTTTTGTTTGTCAGTAATAAACAACATTGCAATGCCCTAGCAGTCACCCAGAATGCTGTAACAAATGCACAACAATGCACTAAAGTAGTAGTTTTCTGTTTATTATTCCTATGTCCTTTCCTTTCTTTTTTTTCTATTACAGTGTTTCAGAAACCCGTGAGTGAAGGAAAGAATGTTAAGATGCTCTCTCCACACACTCTCACTCTGTTCCGTAGTGTAACCTTCGACCTTTTGTTTGCTTTGAACATGAGTGAACATGGATCTTGGTGAGCTCTATCATAAGTGTAGTAGGCATGGGACGATAACCGGTTTCAGGGTATACCGCGGTTTGGAAAAGTCACGGTTTCAAAACCACTAAAATTTTCCGTTATACCGTTCCTGCGGTATGAGCAGTTTTTTTACATGTTGTCAAAGACAGAAAGTGCAGGACTCCCTCAGTTGTGTCCAGCGAAGAGCGTAACGAGTCACATGACCCCTCCCCCTCGGCCCCTCCGGTTGGTGCGAGCAGTCAGTGAGAGTCACCTGTGTGTGGGATGGCCGAAGGAGATGAATGCCTGGAACTTTTTCCCCTGTCGAAAAAGACGAAGTCCGTCGTATGGGAATTTTTCGGGTAACGTAGACTAACCATGTTCCGTACACAACGGTGTTCCATACAGATGATGTTTTAGCTCCGATCGCTAAATAAATACTTCCAGGTCGAACATAAACTATATATCTGTGTCATCTTCATTTCTCCCTCTTTCACCCCCGATCAAGACAGAGACCCACCCGCAGTTTGTTTCAGTGTTGAAATAAATAATATTTGGCTTGCTACCGAGGCAGATAACATGGCTAATTAACTAGCTAACATCAACTAGTTTCCTCCCTCACGTTACTTCACAGAGTGAGGAATAGCAGTATAAAGTACGTACTGTACTTGTCTGCGATTTAGTACAATAATTAAATTTAGCTGGTATCACGTCTATACTTTTAAGCCTCCTGCCATTGTTTACATCTGTTCAAAATCACGACATTTAAAAAACAAACTGTTCAACCCTCTACATTGAGAGTAAATCACTCGCATATGCGACTAAATCTTCACTCTGGGCGACTAAATGATGTCTAATATTAGCCAATTGCTAATAAATTCTCAGATTTTACTCGCCAGTGTGTGAGTTGGAGGCTAAGTATAAGTTTAGCTCAGATCTATTTTCACTCGCCGAACACTCTCTGACTGAGCACATCAGAGTTTCACTCTCCGCCAAGCGATCCGTGCTGTTTTTCAGTTCATCTGAATGGATGTGCAACGCACCTGTATTTAACGTACCGTAAACTCTAGTGTGAAGGACAACTCGCCCTCGCTTTGTTTCACACATACGCAGCGAGAGAGGGAGAGAGAGAATTGACGCGATATTTCAAAATAACGGATTTCAAGTTTTCCTTTCTCTTTGGAGTGTTACAAGCTGATTGTGCATAGATAAGATCCCTGAAGTTGCAAAGACTAAAGTCTCAAAACCAAAGAGATATTCTTTATCAAAGTTAAGACTCTCCCACACCCCCCTAA
>NW_015505398.1:2235719-2241652 GCF_001515645.1 Sinocyclocheilus grahami | reverse complement strand
GTAGTGGGCGGAACTAATGCGCAAACGGCAATCTCATTGGCTGGTGCTCACCTATTATCGTCCCTGTTTTGATTTCAGCAAATCAGTTCGAGCGAACGCACACAACCATTAGTTAATATTATCATTAATATTATCATGAATATCATTAATATTCATGAATCCAGTAGCTCATTAATCCTTGGTGCGTTTTATATTGTTCTTATTAGTAGAATTCGTATCATTATTATCTTATCAGTATTTTTGTTAGTTTTTCCCCAATTTTGAATTTTTTTACAGAAACACTGAATGACCAAAAAAGCACCACCACCACCACAGTCCGAAGTTCAGTTAAAATGACAAATATGCATTCATACATGGTTATCAAGTTTTAATTCTAATTACTAAAGTTCTATCATTAAATAATATTGATTATCATATTATAATGCTTGACTGACTGATGTTAAGAGTGTACTTTCTGATATTTATAAAACTGTGCTATTTTACAAACAAACATATATATACTGTATATATCTCAGTCTGGCGAGTAAACTAAAAAATGTACTAGCCAATGGTGATTCAATTGCCCAGGTGTTCGTAGAGGGCTGCTGTTGTACGGAGAGACCATGTGTGTGTGACACTCGTGGTCTCTCTTTCCTTATGTGTGTATGTGCACACATCCTCGTACCTCACCGCTCCAAACTTAATCTGGGAAAGGTGAACATTCCTGCATCATAACTTGGACTGAAAGATGAATGGGTAGAAAGTGAGCATGTCTCCAAAAAGGGTTTAATGACTGCATTTTTTATTTTTTTTTTACAGAAATTATGTTTTGATTATATTTTTGATTATTGAGCTGCAAGTTTAGGCTCACTTATGTGACTGTATTTTTTTTTTTTATATATATATATGGATTTATTTATTTTTTTACAGAAAATAATTTATTTATGTTCTGATTATTGTTGAGCTGCAGGTTTAGGCTCACTTAAGTGACTGCATTTAATTAAGAAGAATTTAATTATTTATTCTAATTATTTAGCCTGACATGTTTACCGTTCCAATATGTTCTATATGTTTCTTAAAAATAAAATGTGTTCAGTGGGAAAAAAAAGTTTTTTTTACCCAGACATTTAAAAAAAACATAGTTTAGAGCTGTAATCGCAATACTGTGATACCGTGAAACCGTGATATATTTTTTTTATCTAAGGTTATCATACATCAGAATCTCATACCGGCCCATGCCTAATGTAGAGCTGATGGCAAATCAGAGACAAAAATGTCACTGGCATGCCTTTAGTCTCGTCACTCTCTTAAATCAGCTGCAGAGGAGAAATCTGTCATCACCCTATATTTTTTTTATCTAAGGTTATCATACATCAGAATCTCATACCGGCCCATGCCTAATGTAGAGCTGATGGCAAATCAGAGACAAAAATGTCACTGGCATGCCTTTAGTCTTGTCACTCTCTTAAATCAGCTGCAGAGGAGAAATCTGTCATCACCCCCGAGACTTTAATCTCCCAAATCTCTGGAAAACTTTTGAAGAGCTACTTGCTGCATGATTTGAAAGGTTCAACGAGAAGGAAAATACAACAAAAACAGGGAGATCAGCGAACAAGATATAATGATAAAAAGAGACCATACGTTAAGAAATAACTTATGATGGACAAAAAAGGCCACGTAGAGCTATGGGAAACGGTGAGACCCTCTGCAGGCCTTTATAACTTGTATGAAATGAAATGAAATGAAATGAAATTATCCTTCAAAGCCGAACATGTCACAGTAGCATGCTGTGATTTATACTCATGATGATATGAATGTAACAGCAGGACATTATAGAAGAGCCTGGCTGGAGATGTGACAGAGTGAAGCGGTAAAAGCCGGGCCGCATGTGGTCCCACAAACATACACAAGTCTACATACAGATGCTATCCATCGTCACGAAAGATGAAAAAGCAGTAAAACTGTGTGCTTTTTGGCACTGCGAAAATGTGCAGATCTAAAGTCCCTCTCATGTATGACCACAAGCCTCTGTACTATAAAATCAGGCCATGTAAGAAGTAAAACTCTCACTGACATTAAGATTAACTAATTTCTGCTCAGTAACTAAACCAAATCTGATGAGGCAAAGAGAGAAACATGTAGCGGACAATAAATGAAGCCACCTGGCAAGTTAACTACAGAAAAATCCTGCTCAAATCTTTACATCTATTATTAGTAAAAGAAGGTTGAAAATGCATAGGTGATATATAAACAATGAGATTGATACATTTAAGACTAGAGGAGAATAAACATGAATGCTTATAAACTTTTTCAGGAAGGAAAATGGTGAGATGGAAGAAAGGAAAGAAAGAAGGTCAGCTTTAGGTCATTCCAGTGGGAACTGTCGCAGGCTAATAGCTATAAAAAATATCTGACTGCTCACTATGTTGTCACTAAATTTAATTTCTTACTAAACGTAATTTAGACCATTGACATGATATTTAACATACAACAAACACAGAAACAGCAATCTTTTCCATCATGCCCTCAATTGTCTAGAGTTAACAGCTCATCTATCTCAATCCACTTATCCTACTATCAAATTGAGGGCCATAAACATTACCTCCTGGTGTTACAGCTTTTAAATGGATGAAGGGGACATGAGAATGTGTGCCCCAGGGAAGGTTCAAATGGTGAGGGGCACTAGCAAATTACAAAGCAATCACAAAGTGTCTCGGTCTGACCTGGAGGAATGTTCTAGAAAGTGACACCTGCAGCAAGGAAAAGTGCAGAAAAACTCTCAACACGCTGTACCAGGCAGCCCAGGAATTTCTCATGGCGGAGGAAGCATGAACTGTCCTCTGTGATAGCACTAAGACAGTATTCACACAAAAAGCACAACAGTTCCTTGTGAAAATGTGAGAAGTGAATGATTATAAAGATTAGTCATGCATGTTTTTGTTCATTACAATCCACCCCCCTCTCCTTAACACTGACCTAACATTAATCCCTACTGTTATCCCACACCTAAAGTAAGCAGTTATTTTATGTGACAATAAAACTGATATTTTACATTAAATATTCTAAACAAGCCCATTTTTTATTCCGAGCTTTAAGGAATATTAAAGGGAAAGGATCCCTTACTCTATGTGCACCTAGTTATTGCAATCCATTGCTTTTGGCTTAGTTAAAATACTAAGAAATAATCTATCTGCACAGTGCTCAAGCACAAAACCCCTCAGCTAAAGTACTTTAACACGCATTCATGTTTTTCTAGATCGCATAATAAACCACTTTATATCTCTCTCTCTCTCTCTCTCATTCTCTCTCTCCACTGATATGGTGTGTAGGAGAGGTAGTTCTCATCCAAATATTTACGGTTTCTTTCATGCTGTGCTATAGAACACATCAAAAAGGTTCTTCCAGTACTTAGTAGGACAGGATACTATCACAAACACTATCAGTCTGTTTTAGAAAGGCTATGAGATATAATTGGCTGTTTTGCCAAAATGATTTAGATTAGTTTTATTAATCAAGAAAAGTGATTATAATACACAATCATTGTGAGAACAATGCTTTTGAGTGTCTGCAGATAAGAACTGCCAGGAGTCTTAATCTTTCTTAAAAAGATCAAATAATAAAATGTATCAACAAACATTTGCGTAGTCATCACAAATTCTTATGTAACGGAGAGATTACACTAAAAGCAAATAAACAGTGTGTTTTTATATAGTCTGACGGTAACACTTAAGTTTCATTTTCTAAAGTCTTCTCTATAGAATTGAGACATGCTCCTATTTTTATTTCACTAGTTCACTAATACCTGGCTCCTTGTATTGCCCTGCTCATCATAATCCAGTTAAAGAATTTGGGCCAATTAACCCTTTAAAATCCACGTAGAAGCTTAAAATTGCTGTTAAATATCAGCACACTGCAATAAAGCTTGATTGTTCTTGCCCGTAGGAAAAAAAGGAATGGTAAAACCATTCACCTAAGACCCTGACCTCTGTCTTGACCCCATCAAAGACTCCTAAGAACTTTTCTCCTCATTCTTGCTGACCTTATCTGAATGATGTTGGAGGTCTGACCCTCTACAAGCTCCATCTACCTCGAGTTGAAGTGATGTCTACATTAGGAGTTGTTTAAAGAAAACTGAGTCACTGTCCAGAAAACATTCACTTAGCTGACTTTTACTTCCCAAACATCTATTAAACATGGGTGCATGATGTATATATTTTTTTAGATCTGAACTCGCTTCTTGGTCTAAGATCTACTCTGATATTGGAAAATAGGTCATGCAAAGTGGTAAGGCCCACTCTCTTAAGTCCCCATCAACACCATCGGTGTCCCACAGGGATCACTGCTTGGCCCCTTACTGTTCTCCATCGACACCAAAAAACTTAATTGTGTCATCTAAATTTTCAGTTTCTCATATACTGTACTAAGTACTGACAACAATCAACTGCACGTTATTTATACTAAATGCCTCTGCATTCACAGAGATTACACTTGGTATTAACAACACGGCAGGGGAAGTCGTGGCCTAATGGTTAGAGAGTCAGACTCGTAACCAAAGGTTACGGGTTCGAGTCTCGTACCAGCAGGGATTGTAGGTGGGGGGAGTGAATGTACAATGCTCTCTCCCACCTTCAATACCATGACTGAGGTGCCTTTGAGCAAGGCACCAAACCCCCAACTGCTCCCTGGGCGCAGCAGCAAAAAAATGGCTGCCCACTGCTCCGTGTGTGTGTGTTCACTGCTGTGTGTGTGTACTTTGAATAGGATAAATGCAGAGCACTAATTCCAAGTATGGGTCACGCTACATGTCACGTTATTTTTTCCACATTCTTTTTTTTTTTTAAACAAGCACTTCAAATGCAGCTCCTGAGACCACGTGACTGGATTCTATCTCAGATTTTATGACTACATACCAGGGATGTGCAAAATTCAGAATTAAGAATTGGCTTCATACACAACATCCTAATTGACTCCTAGCTGACACACTTACCATTGTGGGCCATACTGAAGCAAAACATGAGTGCTTCATGCTACACAAGGATCTTGAAGAAAATCCAGCCCTCCATTAATTACTACTCTGCTAAGCTTGTTACTGCAGGCTCTAATTATTTCATGACTAGACTACACTGCAAGCAACTACTCACCATCCCACCTGCATTACTCTCACGTCAGTTTGAGCCCATCCAAAAATCTGCCACTCGATAAGCGTTTAACCTCTATATATTCTCTAATGTCATGCTCTCTACAATTGCTCCCATTAACTGCTAGAATTAAATACAAGACTCTGTTTCTACTTCCCACACCCAGGGCCACTCCTTAACTTCAACAGGCATCCAGGGCTGCGTTTGAAACCAATGGAGCTACGATCAACTTAGGCTTACGATGCTTTTGGTAAGCTCTGCCCAGAACAGTTCAATCACAACTTACTTTCAAATAAAGCCTCAAGAGACAACTTTTCCTAATTCACCTCTATAAGGATTAACACTAACCTTATATGAAACAATTAAACCTGCAACATAATACCTCCAATTTTTTCCACCAATTAGAACAATTTAATGGCTCGACTAATCTGTAAAGATTTGTCTGCAACTACTTAAAAAAAGATTTCAAAAGGTATACTGTTATAATCACTTAAAAATGAGGCAAAGATGATAAATGGACCATCATTTATGCATACTAAATGTGCAGGCAAATTCTTGGGAAAAACTAAAACAGTAAGAATAAAACAATCATATATTTAAACATTCGTGAATGAGGTACTTAGAATACTGAGTGTCAATATGGTACACTCTAAAAAATGCTGGGTTGTTTCAACCCAATGTTGGGTCAAATATGGACTAACCCAACTGTTGGGTTAAAAAGCTAATTTAAAAATGTAACCAAAATTTAACCCAACAGTTGGCTTAGTCCATATTTGACCCAACATTGGGTTGAAACAACCCAGCATTTTTTAGAGT
>NW_015505398.1:2232787-2234841 GCF_001515645.1 Sinocyclocheilus grahami | reverse complement strand
CAAATATGGACTAACCCAACTGTTGGGTTAAAAAGCTAATTTAAAAATGTAACCAAAATTTAACCCAACAGTTGGGTTAGTCCATATTTGACCCAACATTGGGTTGAAACAACCCATAATTTTTTAGAGTGTAGTAACAGGGTAGATAGGTGTGGCAGAGAAACAGGGTACTTTGCATATTAATTAGAAGGAGGAGTGTTTTGTCAGTTTTGTGATGAGAGGACTGAGATACTTCGCAAATCATCAAACAAGAAATTACACATAAAAACTAATGATTTGTTAACAGTAACTAACCATTTAAAAGGCACACAAATATTTTACACAAAACTTCATAGGTTGCAATTTGTCAAGTGATTGTCTTATAAAAACATTCAAATGTGTTTGTAAAAGTTAACCCAAACATGATGAGCAACATTAAGTACAACTTAAAGTATCAGTTAAAAAACAAATGATCCAACTTATTTGCGACTAAGTACTGTTATGTGTTTTAATAATGAAAGAAGACTTACCCCTTGAGCAGACACTGCATACAAGACAACTGGTAACACAAAACTCCTGTGAAGGGAGATGAACAAAACCATCATATGTGCTCTAACGAAATAAAGCGCAGAATGATTTGTTAACAGTAACTAACCATTTAAAAGGCACACAAATATTTTACACAAAACTTCATAGGTTGCAATTTGTCAAGTGATTGTGTCTTATAAAAACATTCAAATGTGTTTGTAAAAGTTAACCCAAACATGATGAGCAACATTAAGTACAACTTAAAGTATCAGTTAAAAAACAAATGATCCAACTTATTTGCGACTAAGTACTGTTATGTGTTTTAATAATGAAAGAAGACTTACCCCTTGAGCAGACACTGCATACAAGACAACTGGTAACACAAAACTCCTGTGAAGGGAGATGAACAAAACCATCATATGTGCTCTAACGAAATAAAGCGCATTATTTAACTCGGTGACTAAAACTGACAGTTCACTATTTAACGTCCAAGTGCCTGAATTTGTAACCAAGCGTAATAAAATGACATCTCTAGATATAAATGTACTTACCAAAGCTTCATTTTGCAAAGCTTTGAGGAAAACGCAGGTAATGTATCCTCGGCGTCTTCACGGTAAGCCTCTGTTAATGGCTTCAAACCTATTCATTTGAGAATCCGGTGAGCGTCCGCTTCGAAGGGCAAGAAGTGAGATAAGGATCAATAGAAACAGTTAAACGAGAGCTGAAAATATAATTTTGCACATGCAATAAGTATTTTATGAAGATCTGCTTCTGTGTGTCCTCTGAGAATAAGAGAAGTTCACTTACAAGAAAGTTCTGTGTTGGAAACGCTCTCCTCGCAGCAGAGTCGGTTCACGCAACGCTGCAAGTGCGCTGGGCTCTGAGAAGAGGGCGGGCTTTCCACCCGTCAATCACCCGCGCCTCACGCTTTTGCCTCTGAACAAACAGCGATAGCAACCACAAACTTATCAGTAAACTGTGTGCCACTCGTGTAAGCTGAAATATCATTAATGCAGCCTATATCTCACACACAACTGGACATAATAAAACATAATGAAAATTACATGAACACATAACCAGTGTTGGGGGTAACGCATTACAAGTAACGCGAGTTACGTAATCAGATTACTTTTTTCAAGTAACTAGTAAAGTAACGCATTACTTTTTAATTTACAAGAAAATATCCGAGTTACTTTTTCAAATAAGTAACGCCAGCTTCTTTTTTCCCCATTTATTGATTGAATCTCTCCTGTCCCCATGTTGAGAGAAATCGGGAGTAAGATGTTACTTTAGTTCTAGAATAAATGTGAACATGCTTTAATTCATCGCACTCACAAAAAAATAAATAAATTAATAAATTAATTAATTATTAAAAAAATTATTTAAAAAATTAAAAAATAAATAAATTAAAGATTTAGTTTTCCTCAAAATGAATTAAAACAGTTACAAGCAACTCAGAATATGACGCAAAGCTGCAATAATTAAATATGTTAAATAATACATGTTTTTAATCCCATTTTATACAAATTTGCGCTGCTGAATCGATG
>NW_015505398.1:2211896-2232704 GCF_001515645.1 Sinocyclocheilus grahami | reverse complement strand
AATTAAAGATTTAGTTTTCCTCAAAATGAATTAAAACAGTTACAAGCAACTCAGAATATGACGCAAAGCTGCAATAATTAAATATGTTAAATAATACATGTTTTTAATCCCATTTTATTAACAAATTTGCTGCTGACCTTCGATGATCCAATTCAACCATACTAATAAGCAAAAATTACACAAGGTAAGCTAACATTTCTTCTTCTTTTTTATTGCTGAAGAGTGTTGAACTTTCGTCTGCTGCGTTCTACTGTACAGACGTGAATTTACATTTCCTTCAGCCTGAGGCTTTTGGTGTGAAAGGGCTTTTACATTTGCCAAAAATAGAAAAACAAGCAAGCAAGCCCTGCCCAGATTTAGAAAGTAACGCAAAAGTAACGTAACGCATTACTTCCAATATAAAGTAACTAAGTAACGTAATTCGTGACTTTTTTGGGAAGTAACGCAATATTGTAATGCATTACTTTTAAAAGTAACTTTTCCCAACACTGCACATAACCCAGATCAGAGTTGATTCAATTAACTCCATACAGATTAATGCACGTCTAACTCAATATTAATAATCAGTAATAGGCTGCCAAATGACTAATTTTAACTTTAAAACCTTCCTATGTAGTCTATCTCTATTTATTTCAGCAAATGCAACTGCAACAAATGGAACTATTGGGCAAAAAAGTGAACTTTAAATAATATAGCCTTTCTGTGCTGGCATATATAGCTACATCCTTCTGTTTGATAATTGCCTAAAAAGGAATACAAATAGCCTATATATTTGTTTTAATTTCAATATTTGTCTGTGATGCGTCCTCCGCCATCGCTAACAAATCCCCTTATAAAATCAAAAGAAAGAAACCGTGAGCAAAATAGTTTTTATTAATGATTTATCCAACAAAAAAAGCATCAAAAGACATTTAAACGTAACTTTTCATCCTCCCATGACTTAAACGCGTAACGTCTGTGGGGATCTAGACTGGTTTTGGGCGGAGGGATATGAAGTAGTGCGGTGAGCTGGTTAAGGGGGATTCAGTAAAGTGACGGTTACATTATTGCGAGCGCTGCCAGCACTGGACAGCCTTGACACTTTACAAGAATTCCCCTATAACTTTTGGAAAAAACGTGCTGGTTCTGCAGCTAGCTTAACGGAGGAATATGATACGTTCAATAAGTGTTCATAGTTGTAACTGTCAATGTTAAGAGGGCAGATTCTTTGAAAATCAGTATGAACGTAAAGGGTCTCCGCGCGGTGTTACTGGTGTTTGTCACTATAAGTACAGAGCCCCGCAAATCGGAGTCTGCGGTAAGTAATCATTGCTTGTTACTTCTTTTAGTTACATCTTAAAGTGAAACAACTGTTGCCATTGCTTTGGATCAAGCACACACGCTTTAGCTAATGTTTATAAACACAGGTTACTTTATAACACGAAAGTATTGGTTTCCTTGAGATCGCTAAGAACAAGTGCGAACATGTGACTTGAAACATGGGATATTCATCTGCAATCGTTCAAATACAATCCGTTATATTTGATTGCCTCTACTTTATTGAGTGCAAGTGCAAATATACGCGCATCACATTTTAATAGACCCAACTGCATGTAGAAAAGTAGGATGCTCTTTTAAAATGTATTATTAATGTTGGATATACTTTATTTAAGATATCATTTAATAATAATCGTAAAGTTTCGAACTTTTTGGTAACTCTTGTCAATATTATAGGCTATCTTTCTGTTTTTATTTTTGTTGTTGTTGTGTTTGCTTATTTATTTTTTTGCTTGTGTAGTTATTATCAGTAGTTTTTGTTTTTTTCATAAATACACATGTAGCCATTCTCATTCTCATATTGCATACTGGTTACCTCACAGTGGTTATGTTAAATATATTTTCTTTGCAGTGGTTTCTAATCTGCACCAACAATTTTTTGCACAAATGTTTCTGGTATAAGCGAATGGAATCTGATTACTGACACTGTATTTATATTTGCACATTACATGTGACATTATTGCCAAATTAAATGCCAGTTATTTACTCATCACAAACTTGATGTGAAATGATAAGGAATAATTGTTCTCATTTGTAAAATTTCCATATGAACCCATTCATTGAGCACAATTTTGCTGTGTTTTTAGCCTCTACACCACAGAGTGAGCCTGGTCAATCTGACATGCTTTGCATGCCTGTATTTTACAAAGATATGGCATCACTATGTGGCCGATTCATTGTCCCACTGTCAGAGTAGGCAGTAGCAGGAGGCAGACAGGTGAGGACATGTTTAGGGAGGGACCTGTCCTAGAGGTACAGATACAGCAGGGACAGAAGAGCACATGTGGTGACCTTACAACAAAACACATCATGTTCCTACATTTCCCAAAGGGCGTTGTTGTGCACCAATCCCAACAGGGAATGTAAATGTAGTTTGCACTTCCCTTCCCAATGACTGGCTGTTGAATTGTTCTGATTCTCAATAAGAATTCTGGAGCTCTTTCATTTTACTGCTAAGGATCCGCCCAATTTCTTTTTCTCAGTTTACAAGGTGAAAGGTGACATCTGTCATTCATAGAGAGAGGAGTTTACTAGCCATCAGGATAGGCATGTAGACATAGAGTGCCACCCATCCCCCGAGACCAAGATTGCACGACCCTCAGGTCTATTCAGTAAGTGAATCTAACCACAGCCTATTGTTCACACAACCTCTTAACCCCTCAAGATGATGTAAAAAAATGCCAGTTTATACATACCACCCCCCAGTCCAGTATGCCTCTGCGTTTGCCTGATGTGGATTATCAAGGAGACAGTGTGTGGCACTGATTATTTAGAATAATTCCGAATTTGAAACATTTGTTTTATAATGTGTCACAAATAGATATATCCTTGAGGCTAGAGTTCCTTGCTTTGGCTTGTGCTCGATGCTTTTCAAAGATACCGTTAGTAAATCTGACATTGTTCACGAAAGAGTTAATAATAAGGCAAATTAGTTTAGAAACATGATGGACACCAGGGCCATTGCTAGACCCCTTATACTGGGACATGGGGACAATAATACCGCTGTGTCCAAGTAAACTATTATTGATAAATCCTTGTCTGGTAATATTTTAGCAATCATGTCATGTGTCTGTTTAGAATCAGAAATAGTGATGCCAGATTTGTGAAGGAATAAATATTGATGTAATTGGTCTAGTTTTGCAAAAAAAAGTCTGAAATAGTTTAATTCATTCATTGACTCAGATTAATTCATTTAGACAGTTCACTCTGGCATAGAAACGTTTGTAGCTGTTTCTCACATCATAACAGAATACTTTATAAGTCATAAAACAAAAAGAGCGCTGGATGAGGTGGATAATTAATCCACTGTAGGTAACAAAACTTGCAAATGTATTCTATCGTTTGTCAACAATGAAGCAGCTCTTTATTGCAGGTGCAGCTTGTGAAGACCGTTTAAATCCATTTATCCATAACATTATCAAAAAAAGTACCAAAATATTGGGAAACTTGGTGTTGGGGCACTCTATCTAACTAAGAGATGTCCTTTTGAGGAGCCAATGCAGTATGAAAGAACAGATTTTTAAGTTAAAGACAAACATGTCCTTAGTCAGTAATTTTTATTTTGTTTATTTACAAACTAAAATTCTAATTACCTATGATATTTTAGGTTTTTATTCTTCTGGAGATGCCAGAACCTGGAGTCACCAGGTCAGAGAGTTTGTTGGTAACTTGAACCATAGGGGTCTGCTTTGAACGTTTCATACTTGAGGGACTCCATACACTGTGCAGGTCAAGGTGTATGAACATGTATGTGTGTGTGTGTGGCGTCTGTACGTGTTCTGCTTCAGATATGTGTGTGTGAGCGCACTTACATGCTGGGATGTGTACATATCTGCTTTTATATACATAATATGGTAATGCACATACATGCTGATGTGCCTTTGCACGTGTCTGTGTGTGTGTGTGTCACAGTGTGTGTAATAGAATCCACCAAAACCCCTAGAGTCACAAATGATGAAGCACCCCAGCTATCAAAAAAAAACACACACCCATGAAGTCAACCCAAACATCAGTAATCTGTGTTCACAGCCATAACATCCATTCAGTGCAGAGATATCTACCCTGAGTGCCTGGGTTTTGCTGCAATCTCATGCCAGGATATGGGTACCAAGTTGGCAGATCATGATAGTTCTGTCTCTCCTGGAGGACAAGCAAATTCCAGTCTTATCTCACCTGCAGGAGAGAGAGAGAGTCACGAGATGTGCACAGGCAGCCATACAAGAAACTTATTTCAAAACAGGCCCACAAGCGCTTGCAATGCTCACTATGACAGCTCACACTAGAAAACTATTTTTATAAAAACTATGTCGAGTTTTCTAGAATTGGATTTCTAGTTGCACGAGTTAAAGGGATAGTTCACCCAAAAATTGCTGTTAATTGACCCACCCTCAGGCCATCCAAGATGAGGGTGACTTTTTCCATTCAGTAGAACAGTAAAGAAGATTTTTAGCTAAAACCGTGGTCCTTGATGATGCTTAAAATCAAAGTCAGCAGCTGCGGTTGAGGTGAAGCGATTGGTCTGTGCAAGAAACTGAACATTATTTACAATATGATTACCTGTAATCTATAGCATCAGGCAAACGGTGCTGAGTGATGTACGGTTCGCGAACGAATAATTATTTTGAACGGGTTCATTTTGGGGTGAAATATCTCTTTAAGAGGCTAGTATCAAGACTGTGAAGAGACATTCTGAGTCACCTGGAGTGTGTTTATGCTGAACTTCATGCCCTCATGTGTCAAAGGCTCTTTAATAGTCTTTGTAGCAAAGATCATAGTTCCTGAAGAGGAAGCATATGGCTCAGATAATTGAAGTTTGGAAGATACTTTGATATCTTGGCAAATCTGACCACAGTTTAAAACGTTAAGTAAACGTGCATGCATTTTAAAAGTTCAGTTTCACTCAGACTTAATAATTTGTTAAACATTAAAATTATAATATTTTTAATATAGTTTTTTTTTTTTTTTTTTTTTTTACATATTTTAGTCTAACTGAAAACGTACCAGTTACTGTTTTGTATTGTATGAAGATCCATTACTGAGGTATTTTTCTCAGGAGAAACATCACAGAAGCAGGAGATTCGATCAAAATCTTTTGATCAAGCAGGAGACTTGATTTCAAAATTCAAAATTAATTAACCTATTGCTGGTTGAAGGCCTGGTGAGTGTTAATAGATTAAATGGCATGTGTGTACTGTGCTTATACTTACAATGTGGTGAGAAAGAGATGCAAATACCATTTAGGATTAGCTGTACAGTGATCCTCCTCTCACACCCAATCTCTATTTCCCCCACTGCCTCACCCCCCACAGCGCTAAACCCTAAATAAACTGGCAAATAGCAACTTTTTCAGTGGGTGGCTAATTTACACCACATATACAAACACATGCATGCACTCTGTGTTTGTTTAAGTGATGGAGAGGTCATCAAACTGAAAGAGAGAGAAGTTACCTGGACAGTATAAAGACTTTTTGCGCAGAGGCTTGTCTGCTTTAGATATCTTCTCATCTTAGTCTGAGACTGAGGCATGTTTCGTCAGAGTTTGAATGGGAGCAAGAGAACATCTATTGTTGCTCCAGACATCACCTTCATTATCATTCTCTCTGTTTGATAAGCAGTCACGTAAAGGGATTTTTGGGTTAGTGCATTACAGAAATCGTCTCTAGGTTACGTATGTAACCATGGTTCCCCGAGGGAACGAGACGCTGCGTCGAGTCGCTTTGGGAACGCCCTTGCGTGACCGCGTTCTGAAGCACGTGTCAAATCCGTCCAATGGAGCAGCGAGACGTCACGAGCAGGGTGACGTAAGCACCAGAAAGCAGTACATTACATTGCTTTTAGCAGATCCAGCACATTAGAGAACAACAAAGTTATTATGTTTCGAATAACTTAGAATTTACATTTCATACTTTTAAAGTTCATTTAATACTTTGTCATTTCATTTACCAATACTATGCAAACATGATAGCCGTCTCAAAAAATGTCCATAATAGCTTCATTGCTATAAATTCTTCAAACATTCTGTATAAGATGAGAGAGCAGAAGTTCTGAAATGGTTTTGTTCCAGGACCCACACTTTACATTGGACATCAAGTCGAGGATCAACACAGCGTCAACACATATAATATGCTGGTATAACATTTGAAGGGATAGTACTTACCCAAATCCAAACATGTATAACTTTCTTTTTTCTGTAGAACATAAAAAAAGATATTTTGATAAATGTCTCAGTGTTTTTTTGTCCGCGGTCACCAAAATTCTTCAAAATATCTTTGGTGTTCTTTTCATTTTTGGGTAAACTATGCCTTTATTGTAAAAGCTCATGTAAAAGGGAAGGAAACCTTCAGAGTAATGTTTGGAGTTTATAGTACGTGAGTGTTTTATTTACTTCAGAGTGTAATGTTATTTGCCGGGGACCGTACTAACAAAACATTTTATCTTAGCACTAAGAATTCTCCTAAATACCAAAAAAATAGCAGTCATAAAAATTAACTGAATCTCAGCGTATAGTCTACTTTCCACACAGGCATGAGCAATATGTCTATAGAAAACTAGAAATTTCTACCTTTCAACAAAATAATTCAAAGGTGCATAGGTAAAGGGCAAGGTGCATTTCTCTCTAAAGGTACGTCACTGTACTGTGGAGATGGCAGCATTGTCAACTTGATCTTCACAGCAGACACTGACTCAGAGAACACTATTTTATTCATAGATAATTAAAATATCTCCTTGCTATTTTTTTACCAAAACATTCATAGTCATTTCTTTTGCCAGTGCTTTCGGCAAGGTTCATGTGTGCACTTGAGTGTGGAATAGGCTATAAAGGCTCATTATGGTTTACTTCTTGCCTAACTTGTGCATGAAAAGAAGTACACAATTCAATTAGGGGGAATTATTGTGAAATGTTTCTAAAATATATATGTTCTGAGGCAGATTGCTGGCAACAGCCATTTTAGGATGGTTTGTGATTTGGTCTTAGTGACTTAGGAGTCCTCTTGTCTACCCATAACTTTTCACAGATTTAGGAGCTGATTTTAGCATTAAATGCCTAAGTCCTAACATCTGAGTCCTAAAATTTAGACTGACATGCCCATTATTTGTAAGAGTTTCTCCTAAATCTTCTAGCCTTAAGATGTTTTGTGAATACAGCCCCTGATGTATACCTGCCCCATCAGAGTGGCATCAGCCATGTTTGAAATAGAAAACCTGCTCAAGCCCATACCTGTGGTTTGAAACTATTGAACATGTGCCAACTCCCAGTGCCCAGCTTTCAGGGCATTCCTCCTTTAGCAGAATAAAGTCCACATTTATATAATTCTTTTGGGCAAAAAATGTGAAGGAATGCATGTGATCTGATGTTCTATGTATTTGTAGTTTTGTGATGAATTTCCCAATTTTTCCCTCCATTTGCAAAAGTGCTGTGGAGAAGTGTTTGAGGCATGTGGGCATGTGGAGTGCAAATAAAAGTGATCTGAAATCAGAAACATTAAAAACATAAGGGATGTCTGATTCAGTGTTCAAAGACTAGTAGTGAAGTACAAACGGGAATCATTCCTGATGGATTTGATAGCAGTGTTGCCGCCTGCTTGTGTAAACTACAAATACATGTTGGTAGAGTTGAGCTGAATGACGTGATTACTTAGGTGGGCAATAGGCACATTAATCATATCCAAGTTTAATAACTAGCACGTTTCCAGAAGAAGAAAAAAACAGGGCAGTCTTAATTGGACTTGTCTTTATCTATAGGAATGTACTGTATATGTAGCGAAAGTATCTTCAGAGACACTTAGGCCCCAGCTTAAGACCAAGAAAACAGGCTGTCTATGTGCATATGTGTTTACATCAACTAGCTGATGTTGCAATGACTACTGATGTAGTCATCAGCTCTCCTTCGTCTTCTTTTTATGTTCTCTTTTTATGTATCTCTTTTGTTGATTCGGTCTCTCTAGCACTTTTTGTTTTAACAAAGTTTCTTAATAATGGTTTCATTAATGTAGTTGTGATGAGAGCAAGATTACATTTAGTCATTTAGCAGACAATTCAACGTCATTGTGATATAGAAAAGAAAAAGAATATGGGCACAAAAGTGAGAATACAAAATTTGTAGGATTAGTAGGAATACAAAAACAGGAAACTCACCTCAGCCATTGTAAGCCATGATGGATAACATGGTCCACAATAGTGACCCTTGTTTCATCTGATACGCACTTATGTCCTTGGCCTCTTCTGCCTCTTCCTGTTTTGCCTCTGAGTCTGTACCCTTCCACTAATCGACGTGTGACAACACCGGTAATACCGGTAGCACCGTGGGGGCGGGGGCGTTCCCTCTTTTTCTCACTTTCCTTCGCTTTTAAATAGCTTATAAAAGCGGCGTGCGCATTTTACTTTCACTTTCAAATAGCAGCAATTTGGCATAAAGCAATTGTTAGTTTTTAGTTAGTTTGAATTTTCCCTATTTTCCTTGCTTTCCTTCGCTTTTAAATAGCTTAAAAGCGCCATGCACATTTTACTTTCACTTTCGAATTAGTGGCAGTTCGGCATCAATTGCTTGAATGCAACAACAAAATACAACGTCAAACTCACTTTAGTCTATATATAAAACATAGAACTTTTATTAACAAAACAAATAAAAATACACCATGCTAAAGGGCAGGCTATGCCTAATATAAAATAACAAATAACTTACATAAAGTTTAAATAGGTATACAAAGCTGGAAATAGGCTAGGTAAACATGTATTTTATATATATATATATATATATATATATATATATATATATATATATATATATATATATAAACAAATAAATAGTGACGTAACCGGTGTTGCGGCTTAACACCGTCACCGTCACCGTCACCGTCAACACCGTCTATCGCGGCAAGCCTACCTTCCACCATGCATTCTTACTCCTCGTCTTCCTCTCAGCTGTTGATCCTGATCATTTCCTAGATGTTCATCCATTGTCAGAATTTGTAACTCTTGTGTTGTCCTCTGTCTATATATGCTTTCCAATTGAAGGTTCATGAGATGCACCTTTGAGCTACCTCAGAGAACTGGTTTATAATTGGTTGATCTACATTCTCTTCACAAATGTGCATAATCATTTGCCTGAATGTACCAAAGCAATTGCAACTTGTTCAAAAGAATGAGAAACTGCTTTTATGATAGTGACTGGATGATGTGGAGGTTGAACAAGTAGTTTTGAGAATTTCATTTCTGATCTGAGAATTGCACCAAAGCCACTGAGAAAAACTGTAAGTATAGGTTGTCATGGGATTTTATTCGTATTTCTACACACTGCATTGGAATTACAGTATCAAGTCTAAACTTGTAATCACACTAAAGTTGACCTTTAATGTAATCAAAGACCTTAAGGAGTGAGCCATCCATTCCTCTGACACACTATGTAAATCTATCTAAATTAGCTCCAGTGTTATTATAAAAGTGAAAAAGCATTTCATCCAGGCCATTGAGATGGGAGTGAGACAGTCTGTGCGAGACAGACATTGTAATATGCTAGTGTCTAGCTGTGTCTAGCCTGCTTTAAAACAAAGTTGTAATTATATAGCTTTTGTCAGATAGAGATGTGTGTGCATGTTTCTTCAATGTCTTTTTCAAAAATGAGTGACAAAAGATCTTGTTTCAACATGTATCAGTTTTACAGCTTTAGAGAGCTAGAGTCATATGCCCCTTCCCTAAACAGCAAACACATTTACTTTTTATGTCATACACACCCTTGCTTTTCAACTTTTGGGTGATTGTCAGCTCCCCATTTTCTTTGCCTCTTTTTCACTCCCATCTGCTTCTGCTATTAGTGGTGGATGGAGGCAGTAGTGGCTCCCCTGTATAACTCTGAGCAGCCGTGTTTCAGTGTGTGGATGTGCATGTGAAGAGCGGCTAATGTTTGCTCTGTTTCCAGTAAAAAGTAAATCAGATGATGCTTTAGATCTCAAACAAACATAGCTGTTTAGATTAGCAAAAAAAAAAGAAAGAAAGAAATTCAATTTGTCTTCTAGATTTTAATTTAATGGAAATTATGAAGCGGCATTTTTTTAATGATTTATTTTATGAATGTGGATATTTGCCAAGAAGTCATTCATTTTTTAAATAAATATACAAATTTACTGCGAAATGTTATCTTGTTTTCCTTGGCATTGCAATGCTTTTCCAACAATGCTCTGGCATCTGTGGCATTTTATCTATCTATCCTCCTCTTGCCTTGTGACAACACAGGATTTTTTTGAAGACTTTGTCAATGGGAGAGAAAAAAAAACATCAAAACAAAATTTGAACACAGTATTATACGTAATGTGTTCAAAATATCATCTTTTAAATAAAAAGGTTTGCCGAAAGCTACAGCTATTGCAGTGCTTAAACAAACTGCTGTATGACAAAAGTGCTTCAAGGCTTAATTAATTTGAGCCCTGCAGTTTTAGATTCATATGCAAGCTGGATATGGCATGCAGGTTTGAACACGCTCTGTTAGGGATATAATTAGATCTCCAAATTATAGTTCAGGTGAGAACTTGTCTTACAATCATTGGAGTGCCAGTCCACGTCTATGCTGTGATCCCCGCTCTGCGAATGTCACTGTAATTTTAGTTTTTCTTTTCACTATTACTCCGATATTACAAATGAAAGCTGATTCCAAAAGAGGAGTTACTTAGGCTATATAGCAGTCTATAACTATTGACCATTGCAGTTATATACAGTAACCCTCTTTGTGTCCTCTAGCGGTGAAAGGTGCATAAACTGTTCAATGCTGATCTGCAAATATTTAGAGAGAATGCTGTTTGTTACGTTACATTACATTACAATTACATTCGGTGCACCTGGAGATGTTGACATAGTTGAGTTTTAAACAAGTAGAGATTAGATTGTAAATATCGTGCCTTCTCAGACATTTTACTGCCAATTTCTCTTTCTCTTGGAAAACTTGTGTGTTTTGGGAATTTGATAAGAGCTTTACCGGTTCAGTCAGTCATGTGGACACAAATGTCCAGCAATTCATAGAAAGTCAGGCATTGCTAATGTATGATTTCAGCAAAATGTGTTTTAGACACAAACACTGCATTGCCGCTTATTAATGTCAAACCTTCTCATTTTGAATTCAGTAACCAAACTTTATTTGTTTGATACATCCCAGATTAGGTGTAGGAGTAATGGCTCAAAAGCCTCCCCTGCTATCTGAGAACCTGTGTGAGATCCCAAACCCAAACTCTGTCGATGTGTGTGGGAGATGTCTTTATCCTCCTTATCAGGAGCACTTGTGCGTGTACTGTTTTAAATCTAGTCCACCACAGAAGGTACGCACAATGTGACAACCATGCATCACTGTCCTGATTTCACCATTTTAGCACTCTTTTGTGATGAATCCTATAGCCGATCTGATTCAGAAACATTATTATCTGTCATTGTATGCCATTTGCGTGCAATGTTATGTAAGATATGGGGTTCTTGGTGAGATAGATCTAAGTGTTTTTATGGCAGATACCAATACCTGTTAAGTAACTGATATGACAGATTCTCACTTTTTGTTTAATTTTTATTGTCTAATAATAATAATAAAACCAATAATAATAATACTACAGCAGTTTATATTAATATTATTAATAATAATTAGTATATAATGTTTCTGGAATAATCCTACTTGATTATTTATTTAAATAGCTGTTATGTATTATAATATAATAATGTAGTTTAATTTAATTATTATTATTATTTTTATTTTTTATTTTTTTTCACTGTAATACAAAAATAACAAGGCATCACCCAAAAGAAACAAACCAAAACTAAAAACTAAAAAAACACACACACATAGCTCAGATTATTAAATAAAACAGGACTACCCCATATATAACAGATTAGGGAAAGAAGGGAAAAAAATGAATAGGGCAAAAAAGTTAAATGTCCAGACAGTTATACAATTACAATATACCTGGTAGTATAATAGGGCGAAGATGAGGAGAGAATATTATACAATTTCTTGTTAGCAAATGAAACAGTGCATTTATTAGGTATACCCAATACCAATGAGACTGGGTCAAAATCCAACTACATATCTTTTCCATTTCCCCCAGCACCAAACACCAATACCTTTGCAGCCTGTTACATGACCACAGACAATGCGTTAAAGTGCCTACTTCAGTTTTACATTTTAAACACATAGGCGATAGAGAGGGGTTAGGAGAAATATGGAGTCTGTGTATGATTTTAAATTGTATTTCGATTGTACGTGCACAAACAGATATTCTCTTAGCATAAGACCAAATGTCATCCCATGTTTCATCATCAATATCAGTAGCTAACTCTTCCTCCCATTTAGTTTTAATTGTCAGTGTATCAGCAGAAGAAATTGAACACAGCACCATAAAATCTACCCAAAGACATTTTTCCCGATGATAAAAATAATAACCTCTCAATAGAAGATATCTCACAATTTCTAACAAGTGTTGTGTTATTAGTAATATAATGTCTCAATTGGAGGAATGGAAAAAAATCGTGTTTGAACAACTGGTACTTCTGAGTTAACGCCACAAATGACATTAATTTATTATCTGAAAACATATCCCCAAGCCTAATAAGTCCCAAATTACACCAACGTTTAAATCCATCATCCAAAATTCCTTGGGTGAAATCAGGATTGTTTAATATTGGAGTAAAGAAAGAAGTCAATTTAGATCTACCTAAGCCTACAGACTGATCTCCATGCTTTCAGAGTATTAACTATAATTGGATTATCATATATCTCTTTTATGTTTTGAAAGCTCTTAACAAAAAGAAGAGCTCTTAAAGGAAATTGTGAAAAGGAGGATTCAATATCTAACCAAGTATAGGAAGAATCATTCCTAACCCACTCTGCAATGTATCTCAGGTGGGAACTTAACTGATACATCTTAATATTTGGAAAATCCAGCCCCCCCATAGAACTTGGCAGATAAAGTACTGATAATTTTAATCTAGGTTTGCATTTACTCCATATAAAAGAAGTCATCCAGCTATTCAGGCCCTTTAATGCCCTATTTGAAAACAGTATCGGAACCATTCGAATAGGATATAACAATTTGGGTAACACAATCATCTTTAAGAGTGCTATCCAACCCAGCAAAGACACTGGCAAGGAATTCCAACGTTCTAAATCCTGCCGTATTTGATCAAATAAAGGAACAAAATTAGATTCATACATCAGCTTCAAAGATGTAGAGATAGAAATACCCAAATAGACGAAACCTAGAGGTGCCTCTATGCATAGGAAACCCTGCCTAGTGCCTCTATGCATAGGAAAATAATCTCATCTAAAGCCATTCGTTAATACAGCAGAACATGGGTCTGTATACAGCACTCTGATCCACTGCACAACATTTTTACCTAGGCCAAATTTATCCAAAACAAAAAAAAGATAGGACCATTCAATCCGATCAAATGCCTTCTCCGCATCCAAAGAAAGTACTAGCCCATCTATGGATTTCACTTTAAAGGTGTAAATAACATTTAAAAGGCGTCTAATATTATCAGATGAATTTCTACCTTGTATAAATTCTGTTCGATCAGTCCCAATTATCGTAGGCAGAATTTTTTCAAGGCGCATTGCTCAAATTTTAGAAAGCAATTTCCGGTCAACATTCAGTAATGCAATTGGCCTGTAAGAAGAACATATGTCAGGATTTTTGCCTTTCTTTAATATAAGCGAGATATAAGCTTCTCCAAGGGTCTTTGGTAATTATTTAACCACAAACTAATAATTAAACATATTAAGCAATGGGTCTGCTAGCAACTCTTGAAACGCCTTAAAGAACTCTCCACAAAACCTATCTGGCCCTGGTGATTTACCATTCTTTAGAGCATTAATAGCATTAAGAACCTCCTGTCTAGTAATAGGGCCATTGAGAAATTATTTTTGTGTAACTGAAATGGTTGGAAGATTAATCTCAGAAAAAAGTCAACCATTTCTTTGAGATGGTCACTTGTTTTCTCAGAAGAATAGAGATTTATAAAAAAATCCCTAAATGAATTATTAATATTCTTATGATCATGGAAAATATTATCATCAGAATCAACAATTGTAGCAATATACTGGGATGCTGCACGTTGTTTGGCAATATATGCTAGAAATTTCCCAGGCTTGTCTCCGTGCTCATAAAATGTTTGTTTTGAGTATCATATTTTCTTCTATGCGTCCACAGTGAGAAGACAATCTAGAGCTGCTCTAACTGCTTGTAATTCTTTCAGTAAATCTGCTGAAGGAGATCTATTATACATTTTTTCTTTAACCAATAACTGAGCTTCCAAGGCCCTTTGATTCGCCATTCTTTGATGTTTTTTGGAGGAAGTATATGAAATAATTAGCCCTCTTGCATAAACTTTACAGGTTTCCCATAATAAAGATGGATTATCTGTGGATAAAGAATTAATAGATAAAAAAGATTAAATTCAGAAGAAAGGGTTGCAATATTAAGTCTCCACTGTATAGAATAGTCGCGCCTGAGCAGTTAGAGATGCAGAGCTATGTGGGTACCTATCTACAAGAGGATTCATTACACAATTAAAATCTCCCCCAACAATAGTTATATCTGATGGCCTGGCAATCATGTCCAAAAACACTTTAGTAACAAAGTCAGATGGATGAGCTGGAGCATAATATATATTTAGTATGAGAATAGTTTTACCTTGCCACACATTAATAATATTGCGACCGTCCCTATCTTTAATACAGTTTAAAACTTTGAATGGTAAATTACGCTTAATGAGAATAGCAACACCTCTACTTCTAGATGTAAAGATGAAAAATATGTGTGCCCAAAAACACCCTGTTGTAATTTGAAATGTTCTACATCACTCAAATGAGTCTCTTGTAAAAGAGCAATTTCGATATTTCCTTTTTTCAAAAAAGTAAGTATCTTTCTTCGTTTTACAGGATTATGGATACCTTGAATATTCCAAGTACAAATCCTAAGCACTCTAGACATTAAAAACTGTACAGACAATCAGTGGATACATAATACAGATAATCACAAAATATATTCCTGTAAGTGTACCCTTCAGAAATCTGAGCTTTGAACAAAAATAAAATAAAATACCAATAAAACACAGAAAGCTATACAAGGGAACAAACCTGCCAAACATGCAGGAAGGACTATTCTTACTCTTTTCTTCTGTAGGCAACTGCCTACCCCCCCAAACACCACTCACAACCTTTAACATAGGATAAACACAAATCTCACCAAGCTCCCAGCAACATGATACAACTTCTTCACTCAGTGAATTATTTTGTTCATGTACCACATAACTACCCGCGAAAGTTTGTCACGCTAGCCCAGGCTGTCAATGAACGCGGTCACGTCATCCGGTGAGGCGAAGCGCTTCATTGTCCCGTTGATGGTCAGCCTTAGAGTTGCAGGATACAGCAGGGCATATTCGATCTTCATCTTCTGCGTTTCTTTATCACCATTGCAGAATAATCGTTGAAGAATGAAATCCTTGGTCCTGTGTCAGCACTCCTCTCGGAATCCGTGCCAACATGACGAGCTGCGTTCGACATGCGCTGCTTGTCCATAAAGTTATGGAACTTTATGATGACAGGTCTAGGTCGTTGCGCAGGTCCTGGCAAAGGCACCAAAGAGCGATGAGCACGATCAAGTTTGATCCGCCCTGCTTTAGTTGTAATCTTCAAGTAATCGGGCAGCCACTTTTCAAAGAAACGCACCGGATCACTGCCTTCGGTTCCCTCTGGCAACCCGAGTAGACGCAAATTACACCAGCACCCGCGATTCTCCAGATCGTTGATATGCGCTGACATTTCGCTCACTTTTTTTTGAAGATCAGCCACCATAGCTTGCAGGCATTCGGTCGAATTTTCCACACCGGCGATCCGCTCCTCCGCCGCGCCCACTCGCTCGACCAAGGCCTGGAACTGAACTGTCTGATCGTTCATCGCGGATAGGACAGTATTCACTTTCTCATCTATTACCTTCTTAATGTTTTCGGTTAATTTGTCCAAAGCTTGAGCAAAGTTGGAGTTGGAGCTTTCCTTCTCACGACTATTCATGCTCGCCTCGTCCATATTAGCATCCTGCTCGACGCCGCTGATAGTAGAACTTTTCGGCGCAATCTTCTTAGCTTTGGGCATTCTGTCAGATCCTTTTAAAAAATATTTATCTAAAGACATGGCACAGTAACCCTCCAACCAAGTAGAATGATTTCACTGAGTGAAAATATATATTAAACCGAATATTTGAACTATATATATGATATATATAATATATATGTCACGGGAGCTCGCCAAAATGTGTGTCCGCTCTACGACGCCATCTTCCTCCCCCTAATTATTAAATTTTGTGCTCAAATCATTTCTTATTTTTTATCAATATTAAAAACAGTTGTGCTGCTTAATATTTTTTGTGGAAACTGTGATGCATTTGTCTCAGGATAAATAGTAAGTTCAAAATAATTTTTGGCCTTCCTCCTTCGTCGAATCCACCTCCTCTGCTTACTCTAGCCTTCCAGCCGTTCCTCACTTTATCCCCCGGCCTCTGCTCACTCTAGGCCGCCGTGTGTGACGCTGTGTTTCATTGTGAAAGCGAAAATACTTTGTTTGGCCTTCCAAAAATGGACACGACTAGAAATCAGTGGTTAAGTTGTATTTACAACACTGTTCCAGAACACTTCAACCCAAATATTCAGATGTGTGCAGCACATTTTATGGAGGACTGTTTACTGATCCTGGAAGAGTAGACTACAATGCCGGCTGTTCTGACTCAAAGACTGTAAGTACGTTTTTTTATATTTAAAGAGTTTTTATATTTTTTATATTTAAAGCGAGTTTTTTGGGCAGCGTAGATTAGGGCTTGTTGTTTGTCATTTCTCCGATCACAAATGCAGACATGATTTTATGTTTATGCGTCGTGATGCAACGCAGCGCGTAAAAAGACAGTATAAGTCATTATAATCCATAATTATGTCCCCACTGGATGCAACGAATGCCTCGTTTATAATGGGCTTTCATGTTTTTGATTCATCGCTCCGGCCTGACAGGGCATCATCACAGTATGGTAGGGGCGTAATATTTCCGTCACACGCTTGAGGTATTCGGCCAATCACAACGCACTGGATAGCTGGCCAATCATAGCACACCTCGCTTTTTCAGACCGATGAGCTTTGTAAAAATCGACGCGTTTCAGAAAGGCGGGGCATAGAGGAGAAATAATAATGTACGGTATGTGGACAATAATGTGTTTTTTTTTACCTTAAACCGCATAAAAACATTTCATTACACCAAATACACAAAATACTGTTCTTTTTAGCAGCATCATATGACCCTTTTAATCAATTTAATGGGTCCTTTCTGAATAAAAGTAGGCCTATTGTTTTTTTTTTACAATTAATATAATAGTAAATAAAAAAAATTGTAGAGCCCAAACTTTTGAACAGTAAAGTGAATATTAAATGACCAATACTAGATTGAGCATGAAAGTGAATATCTGTTAAAATACACCTCAAACCAAACATTGACTTTTCTGTAACTTATACCTCTGTGGATTTCCCCTTGGAAAAGCTTCTCAATGATTGAGGGACATACTGAGTTTGTTGTCATTTTCAGAGTACAAGGAGTTTAAAGAGATCACCAGTGCAATATGATGGTTTTCTGGCATCACCTTAGTGAACATTTGAACCCCATGCATGTTTTTTACCTCACCCACCCCCACATGAGCCACTCGGCCTTAGCTGGTTAATTGGTAGAGGTCAAAGGTCATTCTTTTCTTAGACCACAGGAATAGGAATAAAATAATTCCAGGGAAGAACCATTGCAGGACATCAGAAGGAGGTGCTTTCTGGCTCATTAGATTCAAAAGAGTTGTAGCCTAAAAACATGTTTAAGAAGAGATTCTCTTGGGATATCTTTTTTCTGTTTTCTCATCCCATGGACCTTGAAGTCTTGAAATCCAGCAGTGACTGTGGAAAAGGAATGCAGTGAAATGTGTTATTCTTACTGTTATTGCTGAATGGTGCCTGGAGAAAAAATAGCTTTTCAGTGTGTTTCTGTTCAACTTTATGAGAACTGTGATTTTTGACATTTTTCCCAGAACGTTCTTGCGACCCGGTAGCAATTCATCCACGGCCCGGTAGTGGGCTGCGACCCGGTGGTTGGGGACCTCTGATCCACCGAGCCCTAGACTGGAATCTGCTCATTCCCTTTGTGGATGAATTGTTGCACTACTTAATGTTCTCCACAGAGTGGCCCTGTTCATCTCCCCATCTGTCCATAGACTCAGAGAGCATAACTTGTCTGCATCTGATCTTTCTGTAGATCTAAACTCTACCCTCTAGAGTCTAGACATCCAAAAACATTTGTCAACACCACCATTAAAATTGTAGGGTATCAGACCGAATCAGACAATGTAAAATTTGATAAAGAACAGTTGAAACACGAGGAGCCGAATTCCACAGAAGCCCAAGACACAGGATATCGTAAATCAGATACTGGCGCCACAAGCCTGAACCAACTAGCAGCTTTGAGTAGCTCATAGCATTTAAACAAAATAACACTTATTGACAATTCCAAGGAGATTGTCAATTTTGGGGACAAGTAATTAAGATTAATGGTCAAAAGAGATGCACGGCGTGACCATCACATGGTTACCAGTGATAGCAATCACGAGCTCTTTGGATTGGCTTCCCCCACCTCGACGACAGAGAACAGACTGAAATTCCTTATGAGAGACCTCTTAACCTCTGGTCTTTATACAGTCACAGAACATGTCCTAATGTTCAGAGAATGGCACAGAAACTGCATTTCCATGTAAATATGCATCTAAATGACACTAAAAGGACTGGTGAGCAACTAATCATTTCTATGCATAACTCCATATCATATCAACCCACACATCAGACTATCAGGTCTTAATCATTTATTGTGTATGTATTTTGAATAACTATTGAATAGTTTACAGGATTATATTCATGTTGGGTATGTATGTGGTTGAATCTTCTTGCGTGAAACGTTTCTTCCAATCAATTCTTTGTCAAATGTATCATATTCTTGTTATAGAAATCATGTCCAAAATTATACTCTGCAAGAGCGGGAAAAACTCGGACCATGTGACTGATAAGATAACATTTGGTTTATGAATGGGGAGGAGAAATATACAACACCCCGAGCAAAGACGACATCTAATTGGTCAAAACACCATTTGGGAGGTGTCCAAAAGCCCAGTTTAAATACTCAGGCTTCAACCACAACTCCGTGTCGTCAGCCAACGCCCAACCACTGGCTTCCCCAAGACTGAACTTCCAGCCAATCAGCGACCGTGGGAAACCCCCTGTTCTGCAAGGACCACAACAAACGGAACCCCCTGTTCAGGCAACGCAACGCGTTGTACCTAGCTGAACTGGTGCATTTATTATAAATTGTAACCTCATTGAGGAACTCAGTGCGAGGGTTAATTAAGCGATTGATGGTTGTTCAGATCTATGCAATTGCACATATTCCTGTAAACTTGGGATTTCACATTTTCATTCTCTTTAAACTAATTATTTCCTCACTTTCTCTCTTTCTGTAACTTGTGTGAATGCGTGTGTTTATGTGTTAGATTAGTTTATATGTCTTAGATTTATCCAATAAAGCCTCATTTATATTGAAAAGAGAAGTATCTCATGTTTTGTGCTCACAAGTTAATGTCTTAAACTGCCGATCTTGTTACTGTACTAATTAATAGTGTTTTCACTATATTTTGGATATAAATATCCATTGCAGAATTGATGTCATATGGTTCGTTCAATGAATCGTAAAACAGTGATTCTGTCCAAATTCCCTTTAAAATCTTAAATGATTCCCTTTGAGCTAAATTGACAAAAGAAAAATGTAAAGTTTCCCTTACAAAATCTATTCCCCAAAAAAACTTTCCTCTACTTTTCCACACTTACTAGCAACTATTGTTGGCTCATGTTTGATGCACTACCATTCAATAGTTTAGGGTCAGTATATTTTTTAATAAATGAATACTTTTCAGCAAGGATGCATTAAGCTGATCAAAAACAACTGTAATATTAAGAAATATTAAGCATAGGTAATAATATGCAATGTTTTTTGGACCATGTGACACTGAAGACTAGAGTAATGGCTACTGAAAATTCAGGAATAAATTACAATTTAAAAATATATTAAAATAGAAAACGTCTCAGGTTACTTATGTAACAATGGTTCCCTGAGTAGGGAATGAGACACTGCGCCTCTAGGGGTCGCTATGGGAGACGCCTCGTCGTGACCCGTGTTTGAAGCATACATTGAAAAAACACCAACTCATTGGCCGGCGACAGCCATCACATCACTACCGGTGCGACTATAGTATAAATAGGCGCCGGGAGCACACATCATTCACTTCTTCGTCTGAAGCTTGTGTCCGCAGCATGGCAAGAAACCTAGAGGACGCAGTTCGAAGTTCCCATGAAAGGGTACGTCTCAGGTTACTTATGTAACCATGGTTCCCTGAGTAGGGAACGAGACACTGCGTCCTCTAGGGGTCGCTATGGGGAACGGTATACCCACGCCACCATGCTGAGGGGAGTGCATGCCAGAACCATGGCGAGCACTAAGTACCAACTCTACCATATTGCTATGGGAGTCGCCCCTGGGACGTTAGATGGCTGTCAGTGACGTTATTCCCTACGGCCAAAGGCCTAGGCTACATACCCCAAATACTTACCTGTTAGGGCCAGACTCCTGGGCCCGGGGTAGAGCTCAAGGCTTGGAATCAGGAATAGATTCCTTTAAGGGAATAC